>NC_000077.6:100146620-100364120 GCF_000001635.26 Mus musculus
ATTGAGTTTCTTTAATAAGCCGGAGATGAGGACTCTCAGCCTGGCTGAGGCAGATCACCTGCCCATAAGGCATTTGGCACCTTCCACCCAGAGACAGAAATGGCACAGAAGCTGTCCCCCTTGAGCAGTCCTGAGGAGGTATTAAAAGGCTGCAGGCTGAATCCAGGGGACCTCAGAACCCTCCTAGAGCAGAGGTGAAGGAGAGAGTGAGCTAAAGTCAGCAGCACAGAGTGGGACATCTTCATAATGGAAGGAGCCCTTCTCCACTCCCAGCCTGCAGTGCAACAATTCCAGATCTTTCTGGATCTTTCCCTTGGGCCGGACCCCCTGATACCCACTATAGGGGTACTTCGATAGCTTCACCCCGAAATTCCTGACCACCCCATCTCAACAGTCCTTAGTGGTGGCCCGCAGTACCTTCTTTTTTGTCAGAGCTGTCTCTGTCTGAGGACAGAAACCCTGTGTGTCCTGAGAGGGGGATTGGGAACAGGGAGATGGGCCAACCACTTCCTAGCTCAAAGGCCTCAGTTTCCCCCTGTGAAATGAAGAGTGTTCAAAGTCAGTCCTCTTGTCTTCACATTATCAGCAGGGTTTTCTATGACTATATAAAGAATTTGATCTTCTAAAACCCAGCACTGTCTTCTAGCCACCATCCTCTCTAGGAAGAAGGTAGCAACAGTACTTTTACATACATACACACACGCACACACATATACACATGCACACACACTTATACACAAATTGCACACACGTACACATACACACACATATACACATGCACACACTTATGCACACACCTACACATGTACACACTTACACATATACACACACATACAAACACACCTAGGCACACACTTACACACTTATATACATTTATATACACATGCACACACACTTGACTTGCACACACACATATACACACATGCACTTACACACACACACATATTTATATATACATGCACACACATTTGACTTGCACACATTTGCACATACACACACACACACCTTCCATGAGTGACTATAAATTAGGGAATCAGTGGTAGAAGGACTCTAGGGAGCCCCAAGCCAGTCAGGAAATAGGGTGTGGTTGAAGCTTCATAAAGGTTTTAGTGGCCAGAGTTAGCTAGCCACTGTGAGTCATTCCTTATCTGGCCTTAAGAGGAGGCCTGCTCCCTGGGGGAGGTGAAGGAAGAGATTGGCCAGATAGTTTGTTACTATGCTTTAAATCCAGGCCTGCCCCTGTTACTCAGGCCTGACTGGTGGGTCTTAGAAAGGAACTTTGGATCCAGAAACAGAGGCTAGGACGAATAACAGTGCTAGGGAAATAGCTGTGTTCTGTGTTCCCTTGGCTTCTGGAGCTTTCTGTCACTCCTACCAGAGTGACATTACCTGGGAGCAACCTTATAAAGCCTCTTCAGACGTCTTTGGAGCTACAACAGCCCGAAGAAAACAAGATTCTCTGCCCATCTCAAAGCGAAAGGAAATCACTCCAACAGAGACAGTAACTTGCCAGAGAACCACAGCCAAGATGCTCAGATTCCAACCTCTTGACCCCAGCCCCACAACCTAGGATTTGGAGTGTAGTTGAAGGCTCTGCTCACCCCCCCCCCCCAAGAATGCCCGGCCCATAAATAACTCTTCCTACCCCCAAAGATAGTCAGCCCCAGGCTGACCTGTGATCCTAGTCACTGAGTGCTCACACAGAGAGAAAACCCTGCTCTCTCTCTCATCTAAGCTAGAGCTAAGCGGCTTTGACTATATCAGGATCTCAGGAAAGCCGAATGAACACCTCACACATACCAGATGGAACTGAGGGTCTCGGCTCACTTTGTCTTCAGGAGGGGAGAAGCCAGTCACAGGAACTCCTTTCCAAAGCTGGGGTTCTCCAGGCCGGGGTGCAAGGTCGGCTGGAAGAAACCCAGGAAGAATTCAATCCAGCCCCCCACCCCCCCCCCACACACACACACACAAAGCTGTGATGAGAAACTTGTGAGAAAGAACTTGTCCATAAGAGTTAACACTGGTGGCTCTAGCTGACTTTTAAATCTACCATGCACAAGTACTAGAGGCCATGGAAACTTGTCTCATTTGTAAATTGAGGAGGAGGAGAAGAAGGAGGAGGGGGAGGAGAAGGAGGAGAGGAGGAGGAGGAGGAGGAGGAGGAGGCCTGTTTCATGGCGTTATTTAAAGGAATCAATGGGATGTGCTTGTGCAGGGCTTAATCAGAGCACCTGGCTAATAGTTACCACTCAAATTGCTTTGTTATTATTATTTTATCATATAATGTTATTAGTATTAAATAGTATATGATTGTCATAATTATAATCGCGAATAGTATTGTCTAACTCTGTTTAATTCACATTTTCCCAATACACAGGGCCATGGGCTCCTTTGTCTGGTGAATCTTAACAATAGCCTCCCAACAACAGGAAAGGCTGCTCCAATCCAAGGGCTCAGAGAAGCGAGGCGAGTTGTCTGAGGTCACGTGCCTCCTGAAGAGAGCCAAGATCACCTCCCAAGCCCGGCTCTCCCGTGGAGACTCTCCATCTCCATCTGGATACATTCCAGAAGGTTTTTCCGCTTAGAGAAGATCTCTAGTTCTCACAGGAGAACAGTTCAAAGGGAGAGGAAATTTCCTAATCCCTGAGAAAGTGTGGAAAGGCTTGGGGGTCACTAGAAGGAATCTGGGAGTGTGAGCCCCCAAGAAGAATGGAACAGTGTGTATGAGCCTTGACAGCATAGTGACAAAAATAATAATGAAGGTAACAGTGGTGACAGCAGGTGACCATTGCCAACTCTACTATCCAGGGCCTTCCTGCAAGAATTCACATACGTTATCTCAAGTAATCTGGTAAGTTTTGTATTTTTGTCCCTATTTTATAGTCAAGAAGACTCAGGCCCAAAAGGCTAACCAGTGAACCAAG
The DNA here is from genome assembly GCF_000001635.26 of Mus musculus. Lineage (NCBI taxonomy): Eukaryota > Metazoa > Chordata > Mammalia > Rodentia > Muridae > Mus > Mus musculus. The sequence continues at coordinate 100,149,545 of NC_000077.6, forward strand.
GTAAGAGGTAAAGCTATGCTTCAAGCACAGACCTTTAACCCCCTAGAGCCACAGTCCCACCATATGACTTTTCCCGATTTCACTGTATAGAGGTCAGACACATTCCTCCACTAGCCTGGAGAAAGACTAGTCTGATTGAGGAAGTCATAACGTCACCACCCACTGAGGTCCTTGCTCGACCCTTTCTGCTCCTGTATTTGGTAAGTCACTGGGCCGTGCAAGCACAGTTCCTCCTCCAAGCTCTGCTTAGCAGAAGGGATAAACTCATGCTGGAGAAGTAAAAGATAGACACGAGGAAAATTCATAAACTCAGCCACTGTCTAAGTTAGCAGCCCGTTCCTTATGAGGCAATCCTCTTCCCTAGAGACCAGCATGGAGTACTCAAGGTGCCTCACCCTGTCATTCACTGAACCCAGGCACGCACCAAACCCCTTCATCCACGCCAAGCGTGTTGCTAGGTGCTAAGGTACAGCTGTAAATGCAAGCTTTTCCCCTCACTAAGAGCCTGGCAGCACATAAGGAGTTATGTGCTTTGATGAAATGGTGGGGCCACACCTTTAATACCAGCACTCAGGAGATATCTGTCTCAAAGAAGAAAAGGGGGAGGAAGAAGAGGAAGAGAGGGGAGAAGGGGGAAGAGAAGAAGGAGGAAGAGGAAAAGGAGGAGGAAGAAAAGAAGAAAGGAAAGAAGGAGAAGAAGAATGGAGGAGAAAGAGTAGATTGGATGAGCATGTGTAACGTCTGCCCTTCCTAAAGCCCTGCAGAGACAGGAATGAAGGGTTGTCTAAGGAAAGTTAGAGGCATGAGAGCGGCTGAAGATGAAACATCTTCTCAAAAACAAGGGTGTGGTAGGAGAGACTCAAGGTCTAAGGTCTAAGAAGAGAAAAGAACAGGAAACTCAGAGGAGGTCTGGAATCCAGAGCACCAAGCATCTGGGAAGGAAGGCGAATGGAACTGGGTGAAAGTTTCTATGAGCAGCACTGTCCCATCCCCCACTCCATCCCCACCCATTCCAATTAAAGGAGCCAGGTGGCCATCTCTCTCCAGCCAGGGAAGAGGGAAGGTGTGAGATTTACTCCCCACCCCCACCCCCCGGGAGGCATGAGTGCAGAGGGGCTGATGACTGGTTGGTTTTCTGTCTTGAAGACAGGGTCTCCTGAATCCCAGGCCAGCTTCAACCTCACTATATAGCCACAGATGGTCTCAAACTTCTGAACCTGTTGGCTCTACTTCCCAGGTACTGAGATTTCAGGCTACTATACTTGGTTTTCTGCAGTGCCAGAAAGCTAACACAAGGCCTGGGACACATTAAGCAGTTGGTCTAGGGGCTGCACCACAGCCCCAGTCAAAAGTTGCAGAGTTGCATCTTCTCAAGTGCTGGGGAAACTACAGGGAGGCAGGTTGCAGCAGCCAGGTGACAGGTAATATTTCTCAGTGTCTTCCATTTTTAAAGTCACACAAGCCATCTGGCCGACTCTTCTCGTTTACCCCCAGAGAATGCCTTGCTCTGGAAGTCACAGCAAAGGATGGTCTGGGAAGCCTTGTTGCAATAGTGAAAAGACAGAAGCAAAGACAAAAGCAATTACAAGTGAGGAGGTAGCTAAGTACATAACAGCTGGGGAGGAACAGGAGCGGAAATCAAGTAGAATGAGTAATGTCAACACGCAGTGACTTGGAAAACCCTAATAACGAGTTGTTGGGTGTAATAAAAGCAGCGGGAGGCCATGACACATCATATGATAAATGCACATTAGCATACAGTTGAAAGATAACTTATTTCTGCAGGTGTATATGAATACGGATATAAGCGTGTTTGATAAGGAATTGTCCAGACTGACTGACTGGAGAGGTTTCTTCAGGGAGAAGCTGATTAAAAGGCAGAAGTGGACATTGATCTGTGTGGTTTCCATTTCTGCAAGAATGTATTTGTGCATTGTTTGTTTTTTAAATTAAATTCTATCCAAGAAACACGTCTATTGACATTTAGAGCTGGCTGCGTTCGGGGCTGAGGAGAGGACTCTTGGTAAAGTACTTGCTATACAAACGTGAGATCCTGAATTGGAGCCTATGGTGGTTTGGATGAGATGTCCCCGTACAGTCTTGGGCATATGAGTACTTGGTCCCCATTTGGAAGTGCTGTTTAGGGAGGTGTGGCCTGGTTGAAGGAAGTCTGTCACTGGGGAGGGGATAGGCTTTGAGATGTCAAAGCCTTATGTCACTCCAAGTGTGCTCTTTCTGCTTCGTGTTTGTAGTTCAAGATGTAAGCCCTCAGCAACTGCTCCAGATGTCATGTCTGAGGATTTCTGCCATGCTGTCCCACCATGAATGTCACTTATCCCTGGAGAACCAGAAGCTAAGTTAGCCCTCCCTATTGCAGGTTTCCTAAGCCGTGGTGTTTTATCACAGCAATAGAGAAGTAATGAGCACAGATCCAAAGGACTCACATTAATAAATAAATAAAACCAGACATGGTGGTACAAACTTTTAATGTCCGTGCTAGAGGGCAGAGACGGGTGGATCCCTCGAGTTTGCTGGCCAGTCAGCCTAGTCTACCCCAGATCAATGAGAATCCCTGACTGATAAGTAGAGGCTAGATAGATGAGCGATAGATAGATAGATAGATAGATAGATAGATAGATAGATAGATAGATAGATAGATAGATAGAAATGGCTCCTGAAGACCTAAGGAATGACACTGTAGTTGGTTCTGGCCTCTGTACCCACATGCACATGCACACACACAAAGAAAAACCAGAATCGGCTGCATTCGATAGAGTACCACCCTCTTCCCTCGCCGTGTGCACCCCCACATTCCACTGACAATCTGGTCTTGATCTAGAAAGAAAGCAGAATATTTTGAAAAGGGGAACAGGCGTGGGAAGGAGAGGCCTTCTGGGAAGCCCTGGGTCTCGGCACCTGGTTTTGTGAAGCAGGGTAAGGTAACCTTGGGAGGAATTCTGGGAACAGCTGATGCATTGTGGGCTCTTCAGGCCCCCATGACCTGGAGGAAGACTCCTTCCTGCTCTGATTCCCCAAAAGTCAGACACTCTAGAAGCATCGTCAGGGCCCTCAGGCGTTCCCACACTAGGCAGGAAGGTCTCCAGGCACTGCTTCTCAACCCCACAGGAAAGAAGCTGGCACAGGTCACAGTGTGCCCTGTGTGGGCCAGCAGCCAGCCGCCACCGCGGCAGCACCTGAGAGACATCCCCCGAGAGACTGTAATAAATAGCCGAGGAGTCTTGGGAGGCATAGGAACATCTAGTCACTACGTAGGCCATCGTTTAGATCTGTCTAGCCAATATTATTTAGGCCTCAAACCATCAAAATAATGACTGCCTCGGCTCCTTCCAGCCCGGGAACATGGAAAGCTGCCTGACAGGGCACGAACCTTAGAGTGCCACAGAAGGAACAACAAATCTGAGGTGCAAGCGAAACTTATTTACCAGACCAGAACTGACAAGAGAGTCTTAATAAAGAACAAACACTGGGGGGGGGGGGGGGGCGCAATGGCTTGGCAGTTAAGAGCACTTGTTCTTGTAGCAGACCTGATTTGTTTCCCAGGACCCATGTGGTGACTCACAACCCTCTGTAACTCCTCCAGACAGAGGGGATCCGATGCCTTCTTCTGACCTACAAGGGCACCAAACATACTGTACTGGCTGGTTTTGTGTGTCAACTTGACACAAGCTGGACTTATCACAGAGAAAGGAACATTTTCTCAATTAGTGATTAAGGGTGGTGCCATCCCTGGGCTGGTAGTCTTGGGTTCTATAAGAAAGCAAGCTGAGCAAGCCAGTAAGAAACATCCCTCCATGGCCTCTGCAGCAGCTACTGCTTCCTGACCTGCTTGAGTTCCAATCCTGACTTCCTTTGATGATGAACAGCAAAATGTAAGCTGAATAAACCCTTTCCTCCCCAATGTGCACCTTGGTCATGATGTTTGTGCAGGAATACAAACTCTGGCTAACACACAAACATATGGTACACATACATACAGGCAAAATACACATATAATATTAAAATATTTAAATCCTTTTATCTTTTTTTTAAAGAATAAAACACTGTGGACAGAAACAGCACACCTCTGCAGAGAGTGAGGTCCTTTTTCATCAGGAAGAGAAGTTATCTAACTTAGCCTATTGGGCTACTTGCATGGGGTGGTATTTGCTGGACTAGAGTTCAAAAGAGCAGAGTTTATCTTGAGGCAGTGAATTTGATAATGCCAATCTCATTTCTCTGAAAGCAGCCATTTGAAGTGAGGCACTAGGGCCCCACTAGGGGTTAAGTTCGAATTGTTTGTGTATGGCATCAGAAGCCACTGGGTTAGACTCCAAACAGTGGAGTCTAATTTTGTTTTCTACCTTGCCCTGCAAGGCTGCGTGAGTGGCACCCTGGGAACTCAGAGGCCAACAATGGCTCATCTCAGGTACTTCCTGCAAGAGGTAACTGGAAGGGGCAGGTTCTCTGAGTCAGAATGGCCCTTGGTGTTCCTTTTTATGAGCCCCCGGGGAGAGAAGAAGCAGCCAGACCAGAGCCAAAGCAAATGTGTGGGAGGGAGAGGGAGGGGAGGGAGGGGAAGAGGGAGGGAGTCCTGTGGACACAGTCCCTGTCCTGGCAAAAGTGAAGGGAGGGAGCATGATCAGGTGCCACGTTCCATGTCCCACCTAGGCTAAAGATGACTTAGCTGAGTGGATGTGGACTTGAGAAGGCACAGGCTTCTCTCCACACAAGGTGGAGCCCAGCTCTCCTTTTTTGTTTTTGTTTTTGGTTTTTTGTTTTTGTTTTTTTGTTTTTGTTTTTCGAGCCAGGGTTTCTCTGTGTAGCCCTGGCTGTCCTGGAACTCACTCTGTAGACCAGGCTGGCCTCAAACTCAGAAATCTGCCTGCCTCTGCCTCCCCAGTGCTGGGATTAAAGGCGTGTGCCACCACTGCCCAGCTAGCCCAGTTCTCCTTGCCCAGGGGTTAGTGCAGCCTCACGCTCCTGTTCTACATGGGCCTTATTTGGAGACCCTGCCCTGCCCCAGGTCAAGGTCCCTAGGATGAGGAAGGGGGCATGGAGTGTGCCAGGGTATCCCAGAGCTGCCCTGAATGCCTGGAGCCTCTTCTCTCCCACCAGGGTCTGTCTGCCTTCAAGGCTATCCTGCCTCACTGGGGATAAAGATTCTAGGACACTGCATTCAAGAGCATTACATTTCAAAAACTTTTGAAAGGATCTTGTGAAGCCCAGGCTGACTGGGTGGGGTTTGGGACTCTCTCTAAGCTTACCAGAGAAGTTGACAGTCCTGACCAGGAACTTCAGTGGACTTCCTCTAGGACAAAAGAAACTCCTGGCCACCTGGTGCTTTAGTGTGCCTCCAGGGAGATCCTACACACACATTCTCTCTCCCTCTCCCTCTCCCTCCCCCTCCCCTCCCCCTCCCCTTCCCCTCTCCTTCCCTGTGTGTGCAAGCGTGTGTGTGTGTGTGTGTGTGTGTGTGTGTGTGTGTGTGTGTGTGTGTGTGTGTGTGTGTAGCATCAAGCTTTCCAGGAGGACCAGAGCTACAGCATTCTCCCTGGGCCCCCACCTCCTCCATTTCCTAGGCCAGTTTTCTGTGGTTCTGCTCAGATCACAAACAACACCTTTGCTGAGACCCTTGGGCTGGGTTCCTTCCTGTTCCCATTGCCCCCTGAAAGTACCTTAGCACACTAGCTAGCTTCTAACTCAGAATCTAGCCCCAGGCTGACCCCAGTACTTATCACATTTAACAGTCATTTGCTATGGTAAAGTAATAAAGAAGCCCTTTGAAAATTATCATTATCGAGGAGCTATGGATACCTTCTGTGGGCACCTTCTAGACCTACCCAAAGCTTCCTGCCAGGCTGGAGCGCACTCCCACACTGGAATGTGCGGCGTTGGGTTGGTAGTGGATTAAGAAGGAGGCACTAAGGATGGGGCTGTTGAAGGAGGTCAGGAAAGGCCTTTCTGCAGTGACCTAGGAGTAGAGACTCAAGTGAGGACTAGAATCTTGTTCCTTCCTCAAGGGAGCCTTGCAGACTGGAAGAGTGCAGGCAGAGTCTCTGTGTGGGAAAGAAGCCAGGTGTGTTAGAAAAACATCTCCCAGACCACGGGTGGGGCATCTGGGAGGTGAGCCAGGGCAGTGTGCAGGAGGTGAAGCCAGAGGAGGCTGGGTGGGAGTGCAGGGGCTCTGTCTGCAGTCTTACTAAGGAGATGAGTGTTGTTCTTCCAGGAAAGGGCTTTGAGCAGGGGAGCAATGGGGAGCTCTCTAAGGCATTGGCCTCAGGGCAGGGAGCAAAAAAAAATGTAACCTGGCGACTGTGGAGTATGAAAAGGGCTGGAGCTGGTTGTGGGGGACACCCAAGGCCTGGGGGAGCATTGGCCTGCTGGGGTGATTCATGAGAACACTGGCCTGACCATGAGGACACTGGTCTGACGTCTGTCCACACCAATTTGAGTGTTTATCTGATTACCCCCCAGAAAGACCGTGGTGCAGCCGGGGTTCTCCTGGATCTGCTTTGGCAAGATCTCAACTATGCTCATGCAGAACTAGGTCCCTCTCTCCAAGAACAATGAGCTCTATCTGCTGGTGCCAACGCTCACCGAGGGAGTCAGATCATTGGTCCAGCAAGTATTCAGGGGAAGAAAACCCAGTCTGGATTTAAGCTCACAAGCCTTGCACGCTTGGGAGAGGTGATCAGTTTATTTGAGTCTCTGGACCAGAGTGGCAGAGGGTGTGGAGGAAAATCGGCACTCCTAAGAATGGCTGGAAGACACTTTGATGGCTGTAAAAACAGAATGCTGAGCCCCAGTCCTGGCTGCTCCTGGCTGAAGTGAACTTCAGTGCTCATGACTTCAAACCCATCACACAAGAACCTGCACACACTCATACTGATATAAACAGAGTCACCAGCACTTGAGTACACACACACATACACATACCGCACAGTGACTGGCATGCTCACACCAACACTGACATGTGCACACATTGACTTGGGCTCCCACTCACACATTGACTTAAGAACATGCAGACACATCTTCACAACTGACACAACACACATTCAAACTCATACACTGATGGAAATATCTGCACAGTCCCATGCTGGCACACCACAAACATGGATTTATATTTGCACACATAGATTTATATTTGAACACATCTCACACACACGGATTTATATTTGCACACATCTCTTTCACCTCACACTTTTGTACACAAGCCCATGTTACACATATGCTCACATACACACAGATACACCCATGTGCACATACACACAGGTATACACACATATGAGAATACACAAACATGTACATATACATGCACACATGTACCTAAAGGCACATGTACATACACATAAATGTAAATTCATGCACTCTTATGTAAGTATACATGCATTCAAATGGATAGTTATTTGAACGTGTATACATATCAACAAAATGCATGCATACACAAACATACACATTCACACACAAACATGTCCACACATGCATTCACACACATATTCACATGCACATATGCTAATATACATAAATATGCACACACACTGTATACACAAACATTCACATATACAAACAGGCCTGCACACAACCACACATACGCACACACACATATATACATACATATACACAGATACTAAGACATTTGACCATGTGTGTGTCTACACATATACAGACACACATATGCACATACACAATTGGATACACACACTCACATAAACACATGCATGTGTAAATGTACAAATATATACATATTGCTTATATACTTATATAAGCATATACACACATATGTGCATGCATATTCATATACACTCCTCTTGCATGCACTCATACACACATACACACACACACACACACACACACACACACACAAAGCATCTCATTCGTTTTGCATACCCGGCTTCTGTAACATTTACCTTCAGTCCACTGTCTTAGCACAACCTTAGGTTTACACTACAGTGAGAAAACTGTGTCGGGGAGAGCAAGGGTGTGGCCTCCCATGGGTCCTCAGCTGCTTTCCTATTGGACATCAGGCAGGTGCTATGAACCCAGGCTACCTGCCCATTGGGGATAATTTCCTATCATGAATCACCAGAAACTCAGAAAAAGGCAATTGCTGGAGACTCCTGACAGAAGTTGGTGATGGGCCAGGGTCAGAGGAGGGGCAGTGTGGAGCCATAGGGACTCAGAAAGGAGGGTTTTTTTCCTAAGCTGGGAGCCAGGCCTGGGCCAGCAGCAAGGGCATGTGGGTGAAAGAGGACATCCTGAGTAATCGAGAGAAGCTTCGGTAAGTGATCTAAGGGTGACAGGTGACCCTGTAGACACAGGCTTGATATGTTTTGTCCCCTCTATGTACTGACTCCATTTGTGGGTGACACACATAAGCTTGCTGAAATCATCCCAGCTCCTTCCAATGTAGTGACTAAGAAACCAAAGATTTTTTTTTTATGTACACTGAGGTTTTTTTTTTTTTAAGGGTCAGGGTGGAATTTAAGCTCAGGGGCCCTGGCCCTGAACCCTGAAACGTAACCATTGTGTCAACAACAACAACAAAAAAGTGGCAGAGGCTACAGACGCCCTACAGATACTGAAGTTTACTCTACTGGCTTAGATTTCCCTCCCTGAAAAAGCCAGCCAATTTTGAAGTCAAAAGGTAACACATACAAAGCTTTAGGTGAGTCAGCCAAGCAGGTGCAGAGCTTCCTGAAGCAGGAACACAGAGCTAATGGCCATTCGGATTGTTCCAGTACCCTTTGGACCCACCCTGTGCCCGTCCCATAATTCTAGTCTCATTGCTTCAAGAATAAAGGACCATGACCCCCTGAGAGCTGGCCTCCAGCACCAGGCCCCTTCACACCAAGCTGTCTTTGATCCAATCACCGCCTGCTCTCTGGCCCTGGCAAGCGGCTCTAACACAGAGGCTCTGTTCATGTGCTCTCTGACTTTAGGCTCCTGAACAGAAGCACCATGGAAAAAAAGCTTGCGTAAAAGGCTGATTCTTGCAAGCAATGGTGCCCCATGCCTTTAAACTGAGCACTTAGAAGGCAAAGGTAAGCAGATCTCTGTGAGTTCGAGGCCACCCTGATCTATATAGAGATTCAGGACAGCCAGGACTATCTAGTGAGACATTGTAAATAAATAAATAAATAAATAAATAAATAAATAAATAGAATAGAATAGAATAGAATAGAATAGAATAGAATAGAATAGAATAGAATAGAATAGAATTTAATTAATGAAAATAATAATAGCAATACCATGCCGGCTTGTGATGGTTGCTACCAGGTTACTGTGTCAGTTTAAATGCATTAGTAACAAATACATCACCAACAATATGTCAGTGTTGCATTAAGCAAAGAAAACAAAAAGCACTTCCCTTGGAGTAGTTTAACCAAGAGCCTGCTGAGATTCGAATTCTCTACCTCTCTCTGGTGTATCTTCACTCATTTGTATGAATCTGAGCCTGCCGGAATGCTGTCTGTCCCTTTATCTGTGTCTGTATGCTCCTAACAAAGGTCTTTGCTCTATGTTTGTCGAATGGTACACAAAGCATCACATAGGGAAAGTGATAAGTTTTATAAAACAGCAGCATGATGTGGTGGGAGGGGGTGCCTTAGTGGGCTCACGCTGAGGAACCCCTGCTGCCCGAGGTATCACCCATAGGACAGGTCTGGTATAAAAAGTTTATTTGGGACACCGTAAGGGCATCTGGGGAAGGGAGTAGAGGCAGAGAACAAAAGGGAACAGAGACAGACAGAAAGAGAGGAGAGAGAAAAAAGGGAAGAGGCCAGCCAGGAACACGTGGGAAGAGAGAAAGAAGGTGGGGGGGGGGGAGAGAGAGAAAAAAGGAGGGAGGGAGGAAAGGAGGAGGAGAAGGAGAGAGAGGGGGAGAGAGAAAGAGAGAGAGAGAACATGGAGAGTCCTTTTATATGAGTCAGGCCTGTTGGGCAGAGCCTAGAGTAAATGCTAACAAAAGAAATGAGGGACTCTTCACAGAAATATTTAACAGAGTTTTACAAGGAATAAAGTCACTGACTCCAACTGACCCAGACAACAAACTGTAGCACACCATCACTGCAAACAGGTCTGTGTCAACAATGAGCCACATTGTTTCTAACATTTATGGTGGTATTCATTTTCTAAGATTGCTTTCAACCTATTTGCTGTTTACTTACCATGACACACATCTATGCGTACATTACTCTAGATTGGGATCATGGGAGAGTACATAGCTTAAGGTTACAACTATGCACCAACTTAGATTGCAAAAAGTTGATTACTTGGGAAATCGAAGGCAAGTAAGGTTGGTTGTTACAGCGTTCTCTTAAAGACAGCTTAAACAAACAATCTGAGTACACAGTAGGATGGCAGCCTTAAGTTTTCAGTGACCTCAAAGTGTATCATTAACCTGGCTGTAAGGATCCAGCAAAATTTCCAGTCTCTGAACATAAGAGATAGTTTTATAACATGCATTGCCACAAGTTACATTTTTGTAAATGAGGCTACATATTTGACAAATCTAATTGTATTTGGTTTTTGTTTAGTTGCTTGGCTCGAGACAGAGTTTTGACTATATAGTCCAAGTCCACCTCAAAATCAAACTCCTACTGCCTCAGCCTCCCAAGAGCTGGGATTACAGGCATGCAGCACTACCCTGGCCAACAACTCTGAATTTTTAATAAACTCTGAAAGCCACTCAGATATTCACTAGAGGTTGTAGCCCGCTAGACAGAAAGCATGAGATCCACTGGACTTCTATGAAGCTATGAAGAAGCGTGAGAGAGACCAGCAATTGTGCACTCAGAAGATCACGTGACTGTGGGTGAGAGGAAGGCCGTCTTAGCACAGCAGCTTGGGGTGCGAACTAAGAGACCTAGCTGAAGACCCAGCCTGGAGCAGGTGACCTTCAGCTCAGTCACAGCCTCAGTTTACCCAGTTACTGAATCAGCACAAGCTGGAAAGATCTAACTTTTTTTTCAAGCTAACAAGTTGTTTTTGCTACAACTTTACAGATGCTCACAAAAGACACAACCCTCCCCCAACCTCTGGGTTTCCAAGGATGGTGGGTCACTTGCAATTTCAGCCCTTGAGAAGCTGAGGCAGGAGGATTACCACGTGTTCAAGACTAGCCTGAACTACCCAATGAGTGCCAAACCAACCTGGACAATAACATGAGACCCTGTCAAGTCCTGGAGGTGCTTGAGCTTCGTGTTTGCATCGAGTCCTCTTGGCCATCAGTTACCATGGGAACGATGCAAAGCTGGACCCTGAAGGATGCTACATAAGCCATGGGTTTTGCATTGCAGGGAAAAAAAACAAAACAAAGCCAGACTTTAGGAAATCAAATCCCCTGTAACAAGCCTCAAGCAAAGCGCTATTTACTCCGGAGAGAAATAGAATCATTCGACAAAACAAGCAGAGTGCTACTACAGCGCCTTTGAAAGACATGAAGAAACACTGCCGGAGCCTCTGCACGGTGGAGGGCCACCTCCCATGAGCCTCTGCAAGGTGGAGGGCCACCTCCCATGAGCCTCTGCAAGGTGGAGGGCCACCTCCCATGAGCCTCTGCACAGGTGGAGGGCCACCTCCCATGAGCCTCTGCACAGGTGGAGGGCCACCTCCCATGAGCCTCTGCACGGTGGAGGGCCACCTCCCATGAGCCTCTGCACGGTGGAGGGCCACCTCCCATGAGCCTCTGCACAGCAGATGACTGCCACCCATGAGCCTCTGCACAGCAGATGACTGCCGCCCATGAGCCTCTGCACAGGTGGAGGGCCATCTCCCATGAGCCTCTGCATGGTGGAGGGCCACCTCCCATGAGTCTCTCTGCATGGTTGGAGAGCTGCCTCCCATGGTAGTATCCCCACCAGACTCAAGAGGAAGTTACAAGCTGTAAACCAGATAACGCTAGTGAGAGTCCAAGGCACATGAGGGCTCTCACTGGAAAAGATAAGACAAGGAGGTGAATAATTAGAAGCAAGGATGCAAAGTGAACAATGTGAAACCTCGTTCAACATAAACGTGTGAAGGTAACAAGGCGGGAATTTACTAACAACCCTTATCGTGGTCCAAAGGCTGAAATCATTAAGCCCAGTAAGATGCCTACAGATAAGAAAGATACCAGCAACCTTGAAGGAAAAGGTGCAAAGAATATAAAGACAACTCCCACCAAAGGCTATGCAAACCACGCTTAAATGTATGGAAATACTCAGCTTCGCTCACAAGAAGACAAATGCAAATTCAGATTGCCAGGAAATCTCGATTTTCCCAGGTCAGGATTGTACTGAGCAGGCTGCTGCGTGATTGACATCCCAGGACCTTGGATAGAGGAGAAGGCGAGTTAGTGTTCAAGGGCAATCTGGGTTTTGAAATAAAACCTGGTTTCAAAAACTTAAGAATAAAAGTGGGAGGTAGTGGCACATGCCTTTAATTCCAGCACTTGGGAAGCAGAGGCAGGTGGATCTCCAAGTTCAAGGCCAACCTGGTCTACATAGTGAGTTCCAGGACAGCCAGAGTTACTCAGAGAAACTGCATCTCAAAAAAAAAAAAAAAGGAGAATAAAGAAAAGGGAGGAGGTAAATAAACAAAGAATAAAGAAAGAATAGCTTAAAATTTATTAGAGATTTGGGGACCTGGACATCACATATTCCTTGATTGTGGTATATTTAGTATAATTATACAAATAATAAGTCCCAGTGTGTATCAAAAATTTAGATGTGGGCTCAAGAGATGGTTCAGCAGTTAAGAACACAGAGTACTCTTGCATGCATGTGAACATTAAATCACAAACATGTAACTTCATCTCCAGGGGATCTGACACCCTCTTCTGACCTCCAAGGGCACTGGCACTCACACATAAAAGCACACTTAAAAAGAAAATAAATCCTTTCAGGTTTGTTTGGGGGGGGTAGGAGGGGTGTTGAGACAGGGTTTCTCTGTGTAGTCCTGGCTGACCTGGAACTCACTCTGTAGACCAGGCTGGTCTCGAACTCAGAAATCTACCTGCCTCTGCCTCCCAAGTGCTGGGATTAAAGATGTGCGCCACCACTGCCCAGCCAAATTTTTTCAGTTTTAAATGTAATGCATTACACTTATTTACTATTATATAGTATATACAATTAGATATTATATATATTAGTTATCGTGGGGTTTGCCATGGCACATGTGTGGAGGTCAGAGGACAACTTACAGGTGTGGGTTCTCTCCTTCCATCATGTGGAGCCTAGTGATGGACGTCAGGTTGTTGAACTCAACAGCAAGTACCTTGGCCCACAGAGACATCTCACCATTTCTAAAGCTAATTTCCCATCCATCCAGATGTACCTCTACAAAATGACATGTGTCCAATGATATTCACTGCAGTATTGTTTATATCAACCAAAGACTGGGAATGCCTGACCACCCACTGTGTGCCACCCCTGTGCACTGGTGTATACCACTCACTGTGTGCCACCCCTGTGCGCTGGTGTATACCACTCACTGTGTGCCACCCCTGTGCGCTGGTGTATACCACCCACTGTGTGCAGACCCTGTGCACTGGTGTACACCACCCACTGTGTGCAGACCCTGAGCACTGGTGTACACCACCCACTGTGTGCAGACCCTGTACACTGGTGTACACCACCCACTGTGTGCAGACCCTGAGCACTGGTGTACACCACCCACTGTGTACAGACCCTGAGCACTGGTGTACACCACCCACTGTGTACAGACCCTGAGCACTGGTGTACACCACCCACTGTGTGCAGACCCTGAGCACTGGTGTACACCACCCACTGTGTGCAGACCCTGAGCCCTGGTGTACACCACCCACTGTGTGCAGACCCTGAGCCCTGGTGTACACCACCCACTGTGTACAGACCCTGAGCCCTGGTGTACACCACCCACTGTGTGCAGACCCTGTGCACTGGTGTACACCACCCACTGTGTGCAGACCCTGTACACTGGTGTACACCACCCACTGTGTGCAGACCCTGTGCGCTGGTGTACTAGGCAATCACCAATGAACAGTGACAACTTATATGATTCCGGTAAGAAAGCTGTTGAACGTATTCTGTGCAATGAAAGGTGAGATGGCAGAGCAACACAGTGTCCTCTACAATTTGTGATGTTCTTTATTTTATTTATTTATTCTGGAGGGTGAAGGTCACATCACACATGTGGAGGTCAGAGAGCCACTCAGGAGTTTGTCCTCTCCTTCCACCACGTAGGTCCTGGGAATCGAACACAGGTCGTCAAAGCTTAGAAACAAGCGCCTTTCCCTGCTGAGTCATCTTGCTGGCCCTTGGCGTTGGCTACCACTTATGTCTATTCCATATGCACATCTATATACACATGTATGTCTGTAAATACTCAGGTACCTTCAGCAGGATGCTGAAGAAAGTGACAGCCCTGGAATGTTTCAGGGAGGGGAGCTGGAAGACTAGGTTCAAAAAGACAACTGTTCTACTGTATAGCTTTTGTAATTTTAAGTTTCTGGATTGTATTATACATTTATGATCACTTCCATACTTGTAATATGTTTGGAACAACAACTCCAATCAAATTAAATTTTATTGGGTTACTTTCTTTCTGACAGGGCCTTCCTTTATAGCCCAGGCTAGACTTTAGCTCTTGATCTTCTCATCTCGGCCCCCTGACTTCTGGAGTCAGGCATACACCCCTACACCAGGCTCAGAAGTTCCTATAGACTTGAGGCTTTAGCAAGGATCCAAGCCTGGGCTCAAGGAGTCCCCAGCCTCAGCCACTCTGCATGTGTGGCTGCAGGGAATCCCTGAGCAGCTCCTTGCTTTTCTCAAAGCCAGGAACAGGAAGTACCACCCGTGTTCCCCCAGTGGCTCCCGTGCACTCTGAGCCAGTCCCTGCACCAGGGACAGAACGCAATGACAAATGGAATGCAGTCCCAGACCCCAGGGAGCTCCCCACAAGTCGGATATGAGAGGATGGAGAAAGAGCTGTACGAAGAGCTAGAAAGCCAAGGTCACGCAGCGTAGCAGTTAAGATTAATAAGTTACTGTGTGACTTAAAGGCAGTGACGAACTTGACCTTTGAAGTGCACCACACCTGGTTTGAGTGTCACTCATTATATAATCTCCCCGAGCTTCAATTTCCTCCCTAGAACCTATGGACAGTGATAAAGCCAGCACAGCCCAGGTTTAGCACACAGGCCTTGGGTTCCAAATGGTCCTGGTGTAACTAGTACTACACACACACACACACACACACACACACACACACACACACACACACACAGCCTGTTTCCTCATCTCTAAAATGGGGTTAAAAATAGTGACCTTGCAGTGTTTGAGGGAGCTGAGCAAACAACCGTGGCTAGAACGGTGCCTGGCCCACAGTCAGCCTCAGGATGTGATAGATGCTTTGGATACTGAATGCTTTATGTCCATCATGCAAGAAGAGGCAAACCAAACATCAGAGGTCGATGTTTCCACAAAGCCTGGTGGAAGCCTGCTCTCTCTCTCTCTCTCTCCCTCCCTCCCTCCCTCCCTCCCTCCCCCCTCCCTCCCTCCCTCTCTCTCTCTCTCTCTCTCTCTCTCTCTCTCTCTCTCTCTCTCTCTCCTCCCTGTGCAGTGGGAAGGAGAGAGGGAAGACAGCCTTCCTAGGAGCCACAGTAGATATGAGGGCAGTGTTTTTGACACTCAGAAAGCTACTAAAGGGGCCTGAGGTGGGGGAGGAGGAGAAGAAGCCCTAAGCAAATGTGCAAGGAGCAGATGGAATCCGGAGGGAATGTGTGTTCTTAACCAAGAACCCAATTCCTCATATCCATGGGACTGGCAGAGCCTTCCTCTCATCCATGTGTGAACTTTAACAGTGTGGGGAGAGCATGTCCTCCTTCCAGATGTTTACAGAGCCTGTCACAACTCGAGTACAGAGAGACTAGCTAACTCCTCCCCCTGTCCTATAACTCCTCCCCCTGTCCTATGCATAGTAAATTCCCTGAGGTTCCAGGAGGTTCCAGGTCATTTTGTAGTTTCTGGCTTCCATCACAGCGGGCACGGGTCTGCACCATCCTGACTTTTCTGTGCATGTGTTTGTGTGTCTGTCCTTTCTCATTCCCCCATCAGTCCTGTCAGTTCAGTCCCTGAGCTATGCAGAGCTGGCCAGCCTGGCATGGAGAAAAAATATGGAGTGTTTGGATGCAACTCAGGATCAAAACATATAACTGGGCGAGCATTAGAGGCTTAAGACTGGGGAAGGCTGGAGAAAGGGGTGGCGCCGCCTCTGAGCCTGTCAGCAATGGTGACACTGGAAGACATTCTAGGGGGTAGATGATGACAAGGATTGGACCTGGAGAAGAAGAGACAGGAATCAGAGGGGTGGTTTGCATTGAACAGTGACACTCTCAACACCCAGCACACCAATCCCCAGTCAGTTTATGGCTAAAATCATGGTGTCTTCAGGAAGTGCCCTTCAGGAGGCTGTGGGGAAGGAGGACCCTACAGGATCGTCTTCCCAGCTTCAGAGCCCCTTGCATTGTCCATAGCTTGTGTCCCCCTTCCTCCTTCAAAACACACCACCCCCACCTCTGTTACCACAGACATAATCCTCTCCCAAGCCAAGCATGTGCTCCATGCCTGTAATCCCAGCATTTGGAAGGTTGAGGCAGGAGCATCACCCCTGTGTTCCACGCCAGTCTGGCTACAGAGTAAGACCCTGTCTCAAAAACAAAATAAAACAAACTTCTCTGACCTCAGACCCCGTATGCTTACCCTAACCCTCAGGATACACTAGCCTGGGTCAAGGCACTGGTCATGTCAAGTAGGCTTTCAAACCCTGTTCCCCAATGCCACACCTGTCTGCAATCAGCCACGGAAGCTGGCACAGGCCACTTACGTTCTTCAGACCCCATCTTTGCTCAGCTGGCCCCACCGCCAGCAGTGGGCATCGCACGTGTTACCTTTGCCTACCTCCAATGCCAGCTAAAAGTAGCCCTCCAAAGGCGCACATGCCCTGTGAATCAGCCACCTTCCGTTAAACCTTCATCACCCTGCATGAGATGGACCCGTAGGTTCAGCCCAAGGGGACTTGGAAGAAGAAGGTTAAGTTAAATGTCCTGAGATAGGAGGCAAATTATCCGGTAGGGTGCAATGTAGTGACAAGGTCTTGTGAGAGGAAGACGGGACCATCGAAGTCAGAAAGAAGAGACTCCGTCGTGGAAACAGAGGTGAGATGATGCACTGTGAGGAAAGGCCCCCCGGCCAAGGGAAGACTCCAAGCAGGCCTAGAAACTGGACAAACAAGGAAGTGCTGTGTTCATTATTTGTTTGGTTGCTATGACAAAATACACAACCAAAGCCCTGTAGGGAAGGGAGCATTTTTTTTTGTCACAAGGTCTGAGGGGACAGTCCACTATAGCAGGGAAGTCATGGTGACGGGACAATCAGGTAGGTGGTCACATCACATCCACAATAGGGCAGCAGAGAGTCGTGGGCTGTTGCTCAGCTCAATTGTGGGGTATCCTCTGGACAAGGCTACTCAGGCAAGGGTTTAAACTAATAGAAAGCCTTTATCAGCGGGCTGGTGACAACACAGGGTCTCACGATGCCAGCGTAACCCTGAGCCTTTCTCAGGGTGAGCTTTTAAGCACAATAACTATATTCTAGACTGGCATACTCCTGTTAACAAGAACAGCTAAGCAAGCAGAACTACAAACGCCAAAAGGCAAGGTTAGTACATCTAGAGACTTTCCCAGAACTATAGACATTAATGAATTAGGTCTTTGTCTTCATTTTGGCTGGTGATGTTGTCTCTGTGCTAAGTTTTATGGCCTGAGTGGTACTTTCATCATGGAGTTAATTATGCTAAGGTCTGGGGGCCTGGTACTAGATGTCTTTTTGTGTCCTGGACCCTACCCTACCAGACTCCTATGTTAAGAATGGGTCTTGTCACTTCTCACCTCTCTGGAAACAAGCTTCCAGACACACCAGAAGCCTTGCTTCCTGGTTCTAAATCCAGTCAAGTTGACAGTTAAGATTAACCTCCATGCCACAGCCTCCAGAGGAAGGCATTTCATACCTACGCTCTCATTTTAGTCATACAATTCATTTCAGACTGTGAGGCAACAAGTTTGAAATAGGTATGATAGCATACCTGCAATCCCAGCACTCGGAAGGCTGATCTGAGGCGGGGGGCGGGGGAGAATCCTGAATTTGATGGCAATTCAGGATACTAGAGAAATCCACCTCAAAATCAAGGCGATGGTGAATTTGTCTTGGTTTGTGGTAACCTGTTACCGGCAGCCTCTTCTCCCACACAATCCCCTGCCCAGGCCCCAAACTCACTCCTCTAAACCCCTATCCGAGCTCCCCTTGGGTGCTGCTCTCTGCTGACTCTACCACTCTCTACATCTCTGGACAGGGTGTGCTTTGCCCACAGCCCTCTCAGCTACCCCTAAGCATCCATCTAGCCCCAATGGGACCAAGTGTCTGAAAATCTCCATGAAACCTGATATACAGGCAGCCTGTATCTTAGATGGGGGAAGTGAGGGGAGGCAACTTTAAGTATCCTCTTCCATATCCAGCCTGTACCAAACAAAAGAAGGAAGCCTTGAGAAGCAAGGTTCAGAGTAAAGCAGCCAGCCCTCATCTCAGGTCCCCCGCACCACATGTTGAGATTTCCGGGCCGCATTTCTCCTTCGTCCAGCCCCCGCCCTATGGGTTAAACAGGGTAGGGCAAGGCCTTGGCCAGTGGGTGTGGCTGGCAGGGCGCCATGTCCTTTCCCAGGGTTGCCTCCCTACCTGGCTTGTCTGCACCCGGTACTGCCAGGCAGCAGGGCCTCTTCACTCCTTCCGCATCCCACCAAGCTGAGCAGGGGGTTGGGGTGAGTGACTCATTCCACACCCCTCCTAATTGCCCTTTCCCTCACCCTGCCAGGCCTCAGCCCCTCTTAACTCCATCTCCACACAACACTAATTCCTGCCCATCCGAGTGCTTTAGGAAGGCCCGGCTCCACTCTCAGCACTCCGGTCCAGGACACCACTGCCACGGGCAACCTCTCCACCTGCCTCAGGGAGTTAACAGTGGGGTCTGTCTGTCTCAGCCCAATCTCCAGCCATGAGCTCACATGTAAAAAACTAGCTACCCTGACTCCTACTCCCTGTTTCTTTACAGTCACTATGTAAATTACATACATATGTTATATACATATGTGCATTACAGCAACCTTCCAGGAGAAATGGTTACCACCCATTTCACAGATAAGGAAACAGAGGCTCATGTGTTTGTTCGTGTCCCTTCCTTCCACCACCTTCACGTACTCTCTAAGCAAACTCAGGAGAACCATAAGAGGAAAGACAGCATTTAGAGTCCAAAGCCCTGCAGCATAGGTTGCATCATCTACGGGTGGCCTGGTCTTGGGATATGTGTGTGGTAGTCATGTCCAGCAGCCTCAGACACTGCTGGCTTCTCCACGGGCTTACCTCATAGGCCCACCCTGCAAGCCCCTAGGCCAAACTGCACTTCCTTCTAGACCTCCAAAACTAGGTAAGGGAAGCAGGACTGGATCTTTGTTCTTGTGCAGTCCAAGATGCATTTGAAGAGAGAATGAGGGCCTTGCACAAGGGCAGCCAGCTGATAAAACACACGCCCTTTGTCCTCAGGCTGCAAAGCGTCCTTTTCTTCCCAGCCAGAGTAGGACCAGCTCAGCTCAACAGCACCCCCTGGAGGCCAAAGGACGCTTGACACTCTGAAGCCGGGCAGGTTTCGTCCACCCCCAACTCCTTTTCTGTCCGGCTGACCTAGCCTTATTCAAACCAGAAAAATCTTGGACACTGCAGAACCTATACTCCAGACTGCTCCCTGGCCTTCCTACAGTAGCAAAGAGGATTAAATGGATAGTATTACAAGAGTTAGAACCCAGGAGGACCAAAAGTCCAAAGTTTCACCTGTGCAACCCTGGGCTTATGTCTCCTTTTTTCTGGCCAACGGGACTATGGAGGAGGTACTGTCTTCCGAGAAAGAGCACTTACCTTCCAGCTGTAAAACTAATTTGACATTTCACCAGTGTGTAATATGTCCACAAGGGGGCGCTGCAGCCATAGTTGTGAGGCAGTTATTGAAGGCACTATTCATACCAGCTTCTGGCCTGCCCCAGGTTGCCTCCAGATCAGCGAACCTCCTGCTTAGGAGTAAATGTCCTGCTCCAGTCACAGTATATTGAAAAACTTCCCAGAATACCTCAGTCATCTCATGTCTCACTTCTACTGGGAGTAGAGTTCAGGGAGACCCATAGGTAACAAAACTGTAGCCATCTTGGATAGACTAGGAACAAGTTGCTGAAATTCTCTTTGGAGCACCTCATGGGATCGGGGAGGAGGCCATTCTGGAACAGGGGTTAATTCTGGTTTAGGGTCCCCATGGGCAGCAAGGACTCAGGACTCAGACCTGAATCTGACCTTAGCACCCACAGGAGGAAGGCAGGGAGCCCCTCAAGGCCATAACTCCAATGTGGCTCTTAATAACCGTTCACCTTCTTATCTCTGAGCCACGTCCACTTCCACCAGCTCTTTCACCTACCCTCCCTGTCTTACTTGCCATCCTTGACCCTCTCCCCTAGCCTTGCCCCAAGTCTAGATCAGTGACCACGCTCCACACTCTGCAGCCTGCATATCGTTCCCGTCACAGCCTATGGCTCACTGGAAGTGGTTTCTGTGTCACCTGCAGGTGGCACGGGATGCCCCTGGGAACAGGAACTGTGTGTCCTCTAAGGATTTGTTGAATGCATGAGTCACCTAGAAGGGCACAATGTGGATTACAGCGTAGACCCCTGGGAGCTGTCGCCATCCTCTTCTTCCTTTCCCCTTAGCTCTATCAGCTTGATTCCATCCCATGCATTTGATGGGTTCTGTTCTTTGTTCCCATCGTCCTCCTGAATTTGCCAAACTTTTCCTCTGGGAATTCCAGAGTAGCTTAAGTGCAGCCTAGGACAGAAAAGGATGAAGTCATGAGAGCCCAGGGGCTGGTGAGGAAGATTTTGTTTCATTTGCATTTAGATATAAGAGAGAGGACGACTTTCCTCTAGACTTGGGGGAGGGGAGTGGCAGGATTGGGTGACACTGAGGTGTTGTTGAGAGAGATAAGTGTCTCAGGGAAGGAGACAGTTTGGGGGAATTTAGGGCTTTTCAATGTTGGTTTTAAGATTGGTGAGTTTCAGCCAGCACACTCCTTTAATCCCAGCACTTAGGAGGCAGAGGCAGGAGGATTTCTGAGTTCAAAGACAGCCTGGTTTGTAGAGTGAGTTCCAGGTCAGCCAGGGCTACATAGAGAACCCCTGTCTCAACAGAAATTAGTCCAATCAGGTCCTGCCTATCTGAACTACTGTCACTTGAAAGTTCAAGATCAAGGTTAGGACTTCACAGCTCTGGAAGGAGCCCCCTTAAACTCAGAGGTGCTTGGCCAGCTGAGGCACTGTAAAGGACACCCACAGTGGAGTTAAACTACTCTCAACCTCTGACCTAGGCCCTGCCCTATGCTGAGGGTCTAGTAGTTAGAACGAATTTCTAATAGGCAGACAGACAGGGAGAGGAGCCATGACTAGGAAGTAAAAGTAGTGTACTTCCAAGATGGCTGGCATCTTTCTTGCCTGTCTATAAACGAGGCCACAGTAAAGAAACAGCTGAAATGGTTTCTCTGTGATATGGAGGAAGGTTTTATGAGAGAGAGACAGAGAGAGAGAGAGAGACAGAGAGAGAGACAGAGAGAGGGAGAGACAGAGAGAGAGAGAGAGAGAGAGAGAGAGAGAGAGAGAGAGAGAGAGAGAACAGCCAGAGGCATCTGAAGAATCTAAAGCAGAGAAAAAAAAGGAAGCAGACTGGATATCTTTGAGAGAAGTAAGAATAACAGGGTCAGAAGAGAAGCGATAGATAGATAGATAGATAGATAGATAGATAGATAGATAGATAGATAGATAGATAGATAGATAGACAGGGTATCTGGGAGGAGGCAAGGCCTGGGATCTTCATCAGCCTGGGAGCTGGCATGGTGGTAGAGGAGTGGAGAAGGTGAGAAGGGCCAGGCTAGCCTGGACGTTGAAAAGCATGACGTAGGGACTTACGGAGCCTGGAGGCCAACACAGGCTTTGATTGCAACCACGGGTGTATGTCATGTCAATGGCAGACAGGAGCCTGTCTCACAAGCTACTGATGAATGGTGGATTTTATCTAACTGCCAGAAATCCTTCCTCAGTCCACCTTGAGTTTAGCCTAGACTCGGTTTTGGACCAAGTCCATAGGCCTGGCCCTTTGAAGGTTCTTAGGGTTTTCCTTCAAGCCTAACACTGTCCTGAGACAACAGCTTGGAAGCTTAAAACAAAGAACTGTGGGCTTTTTCTCCTGCCGGTGGCTCCCTACTGCTGGACTGGCCCAGCAAGCTCAAACCCAATCAGGACAACAGTTGTGGGCCAAGCAATCTTTCTTCCAAATGACCAACCCTAAATTATTGAAGAAAACTCTTCAAAGACTTTCACATCCCCAGTCCACCAGGAGAAACTGGGTTTTAACTTCCTGTGTCCTCATGTGAGTCCCAAGTCCTACATCACGTCCACCCTGCCTCCTCCTCGTTCCCCCATTTTGTAGAGGAAGTGTGATGACTTGGCCTGGGCACTTGGGACAGTGGCACAATTCTTGCCTGGTCATTTACTGAGAGGAAAGATGCTGAGAGGCAGGGGACAGAGAGGAACTTCCTCCCCATCATTCCTCATGAGCTTCTACGACAAGTCAAGACACAACTGCTTTCCCTTGCTGCACACTGCTCTGGGGAAGAGCGTCTCAGGAACTGTGAGTGATCTTGTGACCTTCTTCATTAGGGACCCTGAGCAGCCTAGGAATTCCCCTCCCAGCTGAGCAAGGTGAGTGGAGACACCCTGGTTACCCCAGGACCATCCTTCAGAGGTCATCATTTCCCAGACCTACACAGTACTGCATCCTGTGCTCACATAGTCTGGGAACCTCTGGGTGCTGTTTCCTCTTCCTGGAAACTCAAATGCACTTTAAAGAAACAGAACCCTTTGAGAGTCCTGTAAACAAGAGAAGCATGACTTGTTTGCTTCCAGATTTCCTACTTGATATTCAAGCAAGAATTTTGTAAGCTGTGTGTGTATGCATGTGTGCGATGCATGTGCGTGCAAGTATGCTCACTTGTGTATGGTGTATGAGATGCAAGTGTTCTCACTTGTATGTAGTGTGTGTGAGAGGTATGTCTGCAAGTGTGCTCACTTGTGTATGTAATGCATATGTGTGCAAGTGTATGAACACGTAGAGGCCAAAAGCCAACATAAAGAGCCCTCCTCCCTGTTGCCCACATTAGCTTTGAGTCGGGGGTTCTCCTTGAACTTGGAGCTCACCGATTTGCTAGCCTGACCCCTTACTGACTGAGCTGTCTCCCTGGCCTCTGGTTATTTTACTTTTCAGGTGAAAAATTCTTTTATACTTATAATCCAAATATCCCTTAAATATTTATATTTTCCAGTTTTTCTAAGAAGCATAGCAAAACACACGACTGTATACACATTTAAATATTGAAGTTTTTGAGGAGGTCAAAAGAGGAAGAGGAAACTGACAGCCAGCCACAAAGCCCAAGGGCATGGTGATTGATGCCTCAGAGAGCCAATGGTATGGTGCACACCTCTAGTGCCAGCACTCAGGAGGCAGAGGCAGGCAGATCTCTGTGAGTTCAAGGCCAACCTGGTCTACATAGCAAGTTCTAGGCCAGCCATGAAAGACTTCATAGTGATACCTTGCCTCAAAAGAGAAGGGGGTTGGGGAGAAGTTTAAATAAATATAAATGCCTCAATAAATTCAGATAATTCAAATTAAATCAATAAATAATCTTATTCCCTGGATTTCTAATTCTTAAAGATTTCATTTTATTCAGAGATAGTTTCTTTTTTACATTCTTTATTTGTGTGTGTGTGTGTGTGTGTGTGTGTGTGTGTGTGTGTGTGTGTGTGTGTATGGTTTATGTACACCACCTGCATGCAGGACTCAGGGAGTCCAAACAAGGGCCGCAGATCCCCTGGAACTGGAATTTCCAATGATTGTGAAATAAGACCAAGTGAGTGGTACGGACTGAACCTGGATCCTCTGCAAGAGACACAAGTGCTCTTAGTCCTTTCTCCATCCCCTATAGTTAGTGTTTATCAACACCCAAAGAGATTATACACCAAAAATCCACCGGCCCAGCGACTGCATGAAGAAGCTCAGACTGTTATGAAAGGGACTCCTCAGTAAGCTTCCCTCCACCTCTCACTGTTTGATGTTAGGCCTAACTATTTGCTGTGAGTTTACATTTTTCTTTGTTTCCTTGCCATTTACCCAAGCTTTTTATTAGACCTGATGGAAGCACCTTTGGAAATTTTCAGTATGTGTTAAGTCATGCCAAGTGGAAGGGGGTGGCAGGAAAAAACTTGGTTCTGTTCATATTTGTGTCTGATAAAA
This sequence comes from Mus musculus, assembly GCF_000001635.26. Taxonomy (NCBI): domain Eukaryota; kingdom Metazoa; phylum Chordata; class Mammalia; order Rodentia; family Muridae; genus Mus; species Mus musculus. The sequence goes on from NC_000077.6 coordinate 100,173,985, forward strand.
GAGAGAAGAGCCCTGAGGGTGGCAAGGGCTTGTGTCAGCAGAGATGGAGGACAGAACCCCAGGGTACTATATGTCAAGACCAGGGAGATAATTCAGCTGTACTGAACTCAGCCCTCAGAACCCACATTGAAAGAAGGAGCAGAAGAAAGAAGAAGAGAAGAAGGAAGAGGAGGAGGAGGACAAAGAGGAGGAGGAGGAAGAGGAGACACTGACCAGATGTTGTGGCATACAACCTTGGTGAGTCCAGGCCGGTGAGAGGCCCTGTCTTAATAATAAGAGTGAGGTAGCCCCCTGGAGAGATGGCTCAGTGAATAAGAGCTCCGACTGCTCTTCCAGAGGTCCTGAGTTCAATTCCCAGCAACCACATGGTAGCTCACAATAGTGTACTCACATAAAGAATTGATTCCAATAAAAGTCAGGGTTTTCTCGTGTCAATGTGTCATCCTAGACCAGTGGTATTTCAGAACTGTTACTGGTGATTGCAAGGAGCATAATCCATTCATCCAAAGTAGAATGAAGTAAAATCACTATCATGCTTTTAAAGAGCAAAACAAAACAAAAAGAATGGGGGTAGCACCATGACTTTTCCGTGGCTCAGAAAGTCAGTGAGGACCACCCATCCCAGTGCTCCTGATTCTTCTTTTTCCGCTCCATTCTGTGCCATAAACAATTAGAGTCGCTCGCAAAGAAACTGAAACCCAGAACTGAGAGATAGCTGGGATGAATTCCACATTCTCATTGGGGCTGCCTGCTTCCCAAGAAGAGCATTTCCAGATCGTTCCTGTTCAGGCAAGGTACCTACTTCTGTACTCGGTGGGTGTCCTGTGGTTGTTTTAGAAAGAACAAAATAACAGTGGGCCTGGGAGTGCAACCAAAGCAGCTCCTTTGCTGGCTGGGAAATTGGTGGCTGTGGAGGACAAAGTTCATGACACCGATAAAGTATCAGTCCTAGACAGAGGAGGTGCCGCTGCCCTGGTGATGTGGCTGGGGTGAAAGTAAAGACCACTGACCAAAGTAACAGTGACCACAGTTGTCATCCCCATAGCACGCTCCTTGGTGGAGAAAGGAACCCAGCTGGTGCACAGTGCTTGGGGGGAGGGGGGTTCAGAGATGTAGTGGGATAGGCAGAAACGAGGAGCTATTGAGGCACCAGACACCACCAGCCCTAGAGTTCCTCAGGGGAAGAAACAGTCCCAAAAATGTGCTAGGCAATGCTCCCCAGCCCTGGTGTGAGTCCCCTATGTCAGTCAGAATGGAGACCACTTGTTGGCTTGCCAGAGCCATCCTCCACTTCAGTGGTCCACAGGAAAGATGGCTGGTAGTTGCACAGACAGTGAGCAATTCTTAGCCAACTGAGTCTTGCCCTCCACCACAGGAGAGATGGTATAGGCTTGTCTGTCACCTTCAGGATGTAGTGCAGGCTCTCCACCTTCAGGATATAGTGCAGGCTCTCCAGAATGCCCTTCCTGATTTGCCCTCCCACCCTCTCTAGCCCATCCCTTACCATCTCTCACAAGCCCCGCCCTACTCTCTGGTTTATAGCTCTAAGACGTGGGTTCCTGACCTCCAGTCCTCCAGGCCTGTTCCCTCTGTCCATTCCCACCCAGCACACAGCACCTCCACTGGCTATCACCTGGGTAAAGCCAAGCTATCCATCATTCAGGCCTTGGCCAGTCACTGCCTCCCCCAAATGTTGCCTAACTTCTAAGACTGAGTCAGGCATTCTCCCTGGGTACTCCGAGTCCTTGCACTTCTTGTAAAGGAATTCGGTATTCTCTAAATGGTTCTGTTATCATTAGTGTTGGTGTTCTTTAGGTCCTAAAGTTTAGATCTCTATGGGGACAGAACCTCTGTCGTCTACCACAGGCATTGTAAGTACCAGCAACTGGCCCCGGCATGGCATAGAGCAGATCTGAAACACGTGCATGCTCAGTGTAGGGATCAATGACTTCATCAAGGTGGCCAGGGTCTGGACCACAGCTTCCAACCAGCTGCCAACTGCCTCCCACCTCACCTTCAACCTCAGACTGGACTTTTGGGGATTGGTAAGTTCTGTTTCATTTCTCTGGGTCTCCTCTGACTTGACAAAAGTTCTTTGCACACCCCAATATTTCCCAATCATGCTGAGAACCAATGGAGGGTTCATAGTTGACCAAGTTTAGCCTAAGCCAAGATGAGGATGGAATATGGCTAAGGCTGAAGTGCTGGTGGCAGAGATTCCAGAAGATAGAAACCATCATGGGATGGATGGATGGATGGATGGATGGATGGATGGATGGATAGATGAATGGATAGATGAATGGATGGATGGATGGTATTCTTTGAGGCCTGTCTTATCCAGTACCCCTGTTTCTTGCTTATTGTTCACATCTCATTAATTTAACAAGTTTAAAGGCTTCCTCGGGGACACAAGAACCATAGATCCCATCTTAGGAAGTCTTAAAAGTTGTTAAAAGACCAAAGAATCCAGAAGACTGAATTTGAACCCACAGCAACCTAACTGTGGGTGACTTGGGTAGGTCACATTCTGCCTCTTCTGAACCAAATCAGTAAATGACAGCAATGCCCACCAGACGTGGAGCTGAAGCCTTCCTGCCCACTGTGGCTGAGTCAGGAGAGCCTGTGCCGTCTCACAACCCATCCCCTCCACCTCCGAGGGCATCTGCTGTGAGACTCAGCACCCAACTGATCACACTGTTGCTCCCAGCACTGCACTGGGCAAGAGTGGAGACCTCACCTGTTCAGGTCACAGTTGCTCTTCCAATCCCTGATAGGAGAGACATCCCATAATTTACTGTTGTGGTCATTGTCACCGTCATCCTTTTGTTTTGTTGGGAGACAGGGTCTCAGATATCCCTGGCTGACCTCAAGCTCATTATGAAGCAAAAGGCATCCTCAGACTTCTGATCCTTCAGTCTCCAGCTCCTGGGTGCTCAGATCTCAGGCATGTGCCAGCGTTCGTGTTCAGGCATGAGATTCGGAGAGAGCATCAGAACCGGAGGCTATGAGAGCTCGCTGAGCCAGCCGAAGCCTTAACAAGTAGGAGAGTCCAAAGGGAGGAGACTCAGAGATCAAAGCCCGGAAGATTTACGGGTGTCAGAATGACAGGAGGAGGGCATCCAGAAGGTTTTCAGCAATCTGGCTGTTACCTTCATTTCTCCACTATTTAATCAATCATTTACCCCCCTCTGGCACTGGCAGGCCCAGGATCTTTTGGGAGAAACAGGGGACTCAGGAAAGCATCATCTGTGCAAGGGCACAGGTTATGTATGCATACACACATGCACACACAATAGATGAATAATTTTTAAAATAAAATATGAACAGCATTGTGAGGTTTCTGGGAGGAATCATGAGAGAACCTGTGTGTGGTACTTACCACAGTGCCCTCCCTGCCAATTGAGCATGCAGTAGGTACTCAATAAATGTCAGTCCCAGCCCCTTCCTCTTATAGATAGCTGTTCTTAATCTTGGTCACGCAGCTTGTCCAAAAAGGAACCTTAATCTAAAGTCTGCATCTCCCCAAGATGGAAGCCATCAATTAGCCTTCTATTCAGAGCACAGGCTCAAGGCTAGACTCTCCAAACCCAACACATTGCATAAGCCTGCAAGCCAAATACTAATGGCCTGAAGAGGGAGGTACCCAGCCTAATCTGTTCTGGCAGGAGTGACTGCCAGACACCCGGCTTCCACAGCAGCAGTGCCAGAGGTTCCGTCCGCGGTGGCATGCAGTGGGACATGCTATCGAATCCATGCCTGCAGCTAGTGTCAAACATAGACGTCCTCAGGACTGCAGCCTTCAGCCCTGTTCTCTGAAAACCCTTCCTGGCGGTTCTAGGACTCGCCTAATGTCACTTAGTGACCTCGCTTCAGGGTGTGGTTCCTGCCCTTGCAAGAAAAAAACCCAATGGGTACAGAAATCTGGGATGGGAATGGCTGATGATGAAAGAGTCTTCAGGGCCTGGGCTCAGGTGTCTAGGTGACTATGTTTCTCACATCTCAAGCAGGCTCCCCATTTTCCACACCAGCGTCCTCCACCCTAATCTTTCCTACCAGCAGACAGCAGCTACTCTAAGATTCCCAGGTATCCTCGGTCAGTGTTTTGTTCTGTTTTGTTGTGTTGTGTTGTTGGTTTTTTGGTACCATGCAGTTCTTCAAGAAATCCTGACAATGAGTTCTGCCTTTAGATCATGTTCATAGCCTAACCATCCCCAGCCATCTCTGCTCTAAGCACCAAGGCACCAAGGACTCTCTCTGTCTCTCTCTCTCTGTCTCTATCTATCTATCTATCTATCTATCTATCTATCTATCTATCTATCTGTCTGTCTGTCTGTCTGTCTGTCTGTCTCTCTCTCTCTCTCTCTCTCTCTCTCTCTGTCTCCCCTCCCCCCTTCTCTGGAATACTGTTCTTCTGTTCATCTCTGTTCCAGCCTCTTCTCGAATGGCACATCACTCCTCTGCTCAGAGCAGTCATGTTCATCGTGTTCATCAGCACCTGCTACCATGACAACCTCAGCATCCCTTCGTTTCCCCCTTGGTGAGCATTTGTTTCCTGATCACATAGACACTGATGTGGCTGCTCCTGACTGGGCGGCTCTCTTGAAGGTCCCTATCCAAGCAGCACACTCCTAGGGAGTCTCTTCACCTCATATCTTAGAGCTCTCTGCCTTTGTATGTTCCAAGGTTCCCTGAGAGCAAAGATCGGGTTCCTGAGACAGCCCTCCCAGGCTACGAGTGATCCCCCCAACTCCAACCTCATCAATGTCTACTGAGTTTCTATCACACAATGTTCTGGCAACAGGGGCTTTATCAGTCTCCCTTGCACACCAAATAAGTTCTCGATGTACGGTTTTCTACACCTGCTATGTGTGCCTGGAGTAATGGCTACATACTTGCCTCTGGACTCAGTCTTATAGTCCACTTTGGCCACTTGCCTTACCATGGCAGTCCTCCATCCTAGTGCCACAGTGCACCTGTCATCTTCCCACGGCCCTTTCTTTATGCACCTATCACCTTTAAATATATACATTCCTATACACATATTCATATAGAGAAAGGGGGTGGCAGAGAATCACCTTGTTACTGTACTGATTTAGTCTTTCTAGGGCACAAAAATGGTTTAAAAACTAAATACAACTATGGAGTTGGTGCTAAAAAGAAAAATCACACTTTTGCATTTCTGAATATTAAATGAAGATAGCACTGATTAAAACAAAGCCGCCTAGTAAATATCTGTCCGTTTTCACACTGAATGACTTAGCCAAATAGGAAGTGACAAATGCATCCATATGAAAATACTTTATACCAACTATAAACTATTTCACAAAGCATCTGTATTATCTTCATTTGCCACATGCACAGTTTGCCCTCCCTTACCTCTGATATAATTCTAACAGTAGCAGAATATTTGGCTCTTCCGCTCAGTTGGTGATGTCCTCCCACCACTGAGAAGGGAAGCTGGAATAGAAAGAGCTTAGCAAGTATTTAACTAAGAGCAGCTGAATGGGGGCTGGGTGTAGAGTTCAGTTGATAGTGTTTGCCCTGGTTTGATCCTCTCGGCACTATATAAACTATCACGTAGTACACACACACAGCCTCAAGCACTTAGGAGGTAGCAGCAGGGTGATCAGAAGTTCAAGGCCAAGCTTGCCCACCTAGGGAGACTGAGGTCAGCCTCAGCTACAGGAGACCCTGTCCAAAAAAAAAAATTGAATGAATACCGTAAGGATCAAATGGTCTCGATATCTCTGAAGTCAGTAAAAATGCAACTGTGACTAGAGCATAGGATTCTACAAGCTCCTGAATGCTAATAAAGTAGGTGTTGGCTGGTTCCTGCTGACCACTCCTGTAGATCCTAGAGAAGAAGCAGTGGACTTGGAGATCGGAGAGACTGACTTTATGGGCAGGGGAATACATTCTTTCCACAATCAGTATGGAGATTTTTTTTTCTTATTCTTTGGGCCAGTGAGATGGTTCGGTGGGTAAGGACACCTGCAGCCAATCTCCGATGACTTGAGTTCAATCCCTGGGACTCAAATGGTAGGAAGGGAGTACCAACTCCCACAAGCTATCCTCTGACCTCATTCATGCACCCACTGTGGCTACACACACACACACACACACACACACACACACATGTCACACACATAAATTAATTAATTAATTAGTTAGTTAATTAATTTAGTTTTTGTTTATTTCTTGTAGTTACAAAGCCAAAATAGCTGATACGCTCAAGTTTGGATTTCCTAAGTCACAACATCATTTCACATATGAACCACAATAGTCTCTTACAGATAATTTAAGCCAAGCCAAGCCTGGTAGGCACATGCCTGTAATCCCAGCTGCTCAGGGAGCTGAGTCAGGAGGACTGCAAATTCAAGGCCAGCCTGAGCAAGTTAGCAAAATTTTGCGTCAAATTTTAAAACGTAAAAAGAGAAGAACACAGTTCAGCGGCCAAGGGCTCCCCTGGCGTTTTTGAGACCCTGAATCCATCCCAGTGCAGGGGGGATGAGGGAGGAGAGTGGGGGTGGAGCAGTTAAGCCATGACTTGGGAGAGATGAGACTCACAAATTGAGAGCACTGTCTGGAACATTTCCTATGTCTTGGGGAAATTAATTGACTCACAGTACCCCAAGTTCCAAATTATTCTCAAGATCCACCCTGAATTGTCTGCAAAAATTACAGGCGAGCCAGATCCCACACGCCAGGGGGAGGAGGCCAATTTCAAACTCCAAGGCTTGCACAACAGGGAAGCTTCGAGATGCCCTCAGAATGCCTGCAGAATGTGAAGGCTGGCTTGGCGGATGGCCTTTTGACCAAGCTCAATGAGTCAGGACAGAGACCAGTACGGAGGACAGACGACCAGCTTCTAGCTTGAGAGAGGGAGAAGGTCGAAACAACTGCTCGGCTGGATGACAGGCACTGAGGTCCATCCTGCCCAGCATGAAGCTGTTTCCAGAGAACCCCTGAGATCATGACGAGGAAGGGCTCTGAGTACTTAGGGAGCCTGGGAGGTTGACTGAAATCTTCATACAGAAACCTGCTCTGTCAGTCCCAACAGTGACAATCTAGAAGACACCATCCAGACCAATGGTTCTCAGCCTTCCTAATGCTGGGACCCTTTAATACAGTTCCTCATGTTGTGGTGACATGCAACCCTAAAATTATTTTTGTTGCTACTTTATAACTGTCGTTTTGCTACTATTATGAACCATAATGTTAAACCTCTGGCATGCAGGATATCTGATAGATGACCCCTGTAAAAGGGTGTTCAACCCCCAAAGGGGTCACGGCACACAAGTTGAGAGCCATTGATCCAGACTCTGGCCATGAAAAACTGCAGCACAGGCACCTGGGTGTGGAAGCACGCACCTGTTATCCCAGCATTTTGGAGGTGAGAGCAGAAGAATTCGAAGTTCAAGGTCACCCTCTGCTCAGAGCAAGTTGGAGGCCAGCCTGAGCTACATGAGCCCCTGTGAGATAATAGAAGGAAAAGAAATATATAGGAATGGTTACAGGGTATCTTTAGAAAGCTGAGGTGGAACACTGGGTAAGGACCCCAAACACCCTGCTCAGTCTTGCCAGGTGTCACACGTACAAAAGACACCACTCTCCTCCCACCTCCATAGACCCCAAGATATTGGATCTTTCTGAGCTTTTGTGCCTATCCAACAGTGTCCTGTTCCCTTCACTAGCCCCTCTCCCAGTGATGTGACCCAGCCTGTGTCAAATTGCACAAGCTCTCCTTCCACGGGACAAAGGAAGTATCTGTATCTGCCTCTGTGAATTTCCTATGCAGTATGGGGGCTGGGTAGGAAAGAAATGGGCTGTCTTCATTTCTTTTCCTCTCGTTTTGATTAAATGCTCTGGCAAGAGAAACAGAAGGGCGAGAAGGTTCATTTCCACTCACCGTGCAAGAGGAAGTCAAAACAGTGGGAGCAGGAAACTGCTGGTCATGTGACATCCACAACCAGGAAGCAGAGAACGGGATGGTAAAAGTGAGTGCTTGGTTCCTGTCTCCGTGTTCTAGTCCCGTGAAGAGACACCAGGACTGTGGCAGCTCTTACAAAAGAAAGCAGTTAACTGGGACTGGCTTACAGTTTCAGAGGTTTAGTCCATTATCATCATGGTGGGGAGTATGGCGGTGTGCCAGCAGATGTAGTATGGAGTTTTCTGTAAGCTGTGTGCTTTTCCTCACATGCCGCTCCTCCAGGAATAACGACTCTGAGACTTAAATATAGTTACAAGCATCTTGGTCATATGCTTTGGCCATGGAACTGACTGGCCCATAACTGAATTACCCCATTATTCTCATCTTAGCATGCCATGTGAATTACCCTGTTATTACCATCTTAGCATGCCGTGTGGCCTGTCACCTCAGCTTTTATACACCTGTCTTCCTCCAGAGTTCCCAGAGAGAATCTCCCACATCTATTCCCCAGATATCTCTCTTTCTCTCTCTCTCTCTCTCTCTCTCTCTCTCTCTCTCTCTCTCTCTCTCTCTCTCTCCCTCTCTACCAGATGTCCCGCCTTCTAATCCTGCCTCAGCTCATTGGCCAAAGGCTTTTTTATTGACAGGTGAATGCTCTTACATAGTACACAAGAGATTATCTCTACAAGCAGGCACTAGAACAGTAGCTGGGAGCTACATCTTGACCATAGGCAGACAGGCAGACAGACAGACAGAGAAAGAGACTGGACCTGGCATGAGCTTTTGAAACCTCACAGCCCACCCCCAGTGACACACTTCCTCCAACAAGGACACACTTTCTCCAACAAGGCCACACCTACTCCAACATGACCCTATCTCATCCTTCTTGAGTAGTGCCATTTCCTGATGACTAAGCATTCAAACACATGAGTCTATAGGCACCCCAGAAGCTCATGTTTAAACAGAAGAAAGTATGGGCACCCAAGGCCAAGGGTCATGGAGAGAGCATCTTAGGCATCCATTTAACACAATGTCTATTCAAGATCCCCTTGAATAAGGCAGGCCTGAGACAATTGACTTGAACAGGGAGGCAGGGTCATGGCATCCAGCTGAAGGGGCAGAGTAGTTAAAAGGAAAGTTGAAAGGAGCCAGGGTTTCTGGTATAACCACTAGAGGAAGGAAAGAAAGGTTTGGCTAAATGCAGCAGGAGCACTGTCTGCAGGGGAGCACTGCCTGCAGGGGAGCACTCTGCAGGTTGTAAACATCCAGGAGCAGAACATATGGTGGACATTTTCCAGAAACACTATCCTTCACATGGACCAGATGGCGCTGCCATTTTCCTCAGAGCCTTTCTCCTCTGGGTCTGAGACCAGGGTCCTTGACACAGTCATGCCCATGCCAACAACACACATTCACTCAGTCCTTCAGGGTTTCCGCCACTTCCATCACCCTGGGGCTTGTGGGCTATACATTCTAGCCTGCTCTGTGGGTGGCAGGCTACCAGTCTCAGAGCAGGTAGACATCCAAGGTTTTCCTCTGGCCTCCACATGCACACTCGAGTTCATGTATACACACATACAAACAAACATAAATATTTTTTAAAAGCTTGGACAGACATTCAAGCTTTTAGATGATATATTAGGTCCCATCACTATGCAAAGAACCTGAGACAACTCCAAAGGAGAAAATACTGACTTAGGCCCAGGGATTCTAGCTAGTCTCTGGCAGCTTGGCCCTGGGCCCGTGACCCTGTGGACAGTAAACTATGCAAAGAACAGAGTGGAGGAAAGTGCTCACCTAAAGGTGGTGAGAAAGCAGAAAGAGAAGAGAGATTGGGGTACAATTAATTCCCTTCAAAGACATGCAGTTCAATGGCCTAGCTTTCTTCTTGTACACCCCACCTTCCAAAGTCTCCACCACCTCCCAAAAGTGAGGTTTGATAGGTTATTTCTCCGCCAATGAAATGAGCCAATTCAAGCTGGGTGAGTCCACTGGCCCTGAGAAAGGAGGGCAGGGAAGTAGCCATGGGACAAAGAGAGATAACAGGAGGGGGGGAGAAGGAGAGATATGAGAGAGAGAGAAAGAGAGAAAGAGAGAGAGAAGCCAAAATATGTGTGTGTGTGTGTGAGAGAGAGAGAGAGAGAGAGAGAAGCCAAAATGTCTGGATTACATAGGGAAGAGCCTGTGGCAGAAGGGCAGCTCAGCCCCTGGGCTGGAAAGCTCGGGGTTGGGTGCAGTGTATGCCAGGTAAGGACAGAGGGATGCTGGGAGAACCTAAAGGCCAGGTCTGCTTTAGTGTGTAAAATATGCACCTCAGTCCCCTGTCCCAGGTTCCTAAACCAAACAAGGTTATCTAGGGATAGTCTTCAACCCAAAAGCCTTTGGGAGTCATTTAAAGTCCATTTAATGTCTATCACAAGTGGCTTGATGTGCAGCCATGGTCCCTGAAGAACTGCCTAGAGAGGAGGGCTGTCCCTAGTTTATGAAGGAGCTTTGCCGTCAGTCCAATCAGAGTGCTTGATGACGCCCATGGGATGCTCTTCACGCTTCCCTGGAGCACCCTGCTTATGCCTACATTTCGCTCTCTGTGGAATCTTCCATTGCACAAGCAGCACCATGGTTTTTTTCTTGTTTCCGCTCCATAGTCATCATGTGGCCTCCTCATGGAGCACACTAGATGGCTTGCCCAAAATGGACTCCATTACTGCTCCTTATACACCCGTACCTTTCACCATGTGACTCTCCAGCTCTTTGCCTCAAGAGGAGTCTGCTGCCCCTGCTCTCAAATCTAGATTAGGTTGTGACTGACTTTGGCCAACACCGTGAAGGCCAAACAACTGTTCCTCAAAGGACCTTGTGTAGTTACCACTTGCGTTGGGACACTGGCTCAAGGTAGCTGACTGGAAGGTGAGAGTCACACATTTGTCCTCACCACCCCAGCCAGCTCTCAGGGAATCTCAGAGGAAGAACTGCCTAGCCCTTGCAACCAGCCACAGACACATAGAGAAAATAAAACTGTTCTGTCTAAATCGCCAACTGCAAAAATCACAAGGTGTCTTAGTTAGGGTCTCTATTGCTGTGAAAAGAACAGGACTAAAGTGACTTTTACGAAGGAAAACATTTAACTGGGGCTGGCTCACAGTTTCCGAGGTTTAGTCCATTATCATCATGGTGGGAGGCATGTCAGACATGGTGCTGGGGAAGGAGCTGAGAGTCCTACATCCAGGTCAGCAGGCAGCAGGAAGAAACTGTGAGCCACTGAGCTAGGGCTTGAGCATCTGAGACCTCAAAGCCCACCTCCACAGTAACATACGTCCTCCAACAAGGCCACACCTACTCTGACAAGGCCACACCTACTCCGGCAAGGCCACACCTCCTAATAGTGCCACTCCTTATGGGCCAAAAATTCCCATGAGTCTGTGGGAGCCATTCCCGTTCAAACCACCACACAGGACAAATAAATGATCATTTAAAGCATTAAAGAACTTCACGGTGAGTTGCTTTATTGTTTCTTCTTTTCGGTTTGTTGTTGTTCTTTGCTTGCTTGCTTTTTGTTTTGATTTTGTTTCGTTTTGCAAAACAGTGTTTCTCTGTGTATCTCTGACTGTCTGGAACTCATTGTGTAGACCAAGCTGGCCTCGAACTCAAAAATCTGCCTGCCTTTCCCTCCCAAGTGCTGGGATTAAAGGCGTGCACCACCACTGCCCGGCTGAGTTACTTTACTCTTAACACAAGTTAAGTGACAGAAAAATTAACCAACTCTTTTCAAAAACAAATTCAGTTAGCTCTCTCTGAACCTCTGTTAATGCCTAATATAAGGAACTTAAGGTCAGTCTCCCTGAGTATCCCGAGCTAGTATCTCACCGGCAAGAATTCACTCGGACAACCGAATTCTTCTACGGCAAAGCTTTATTGCTTCATCTGAAGGAAGACCCCGAACAAGGAAAATGGTGCTGCTTATATACCCCTCTGTGTGACATGTCAGCTCCTGATTGGCTGCTCACTCATTACCCCACTACTACGCCCCGGGATGGGCAGTGACTTGGCACGAATTTACTATTGCACCTGTGCACATTACTTGTTTACCAGTTAGGCACAGCAGAGGCCAGCGCCATCTTGTAATGGCGATTGCTCACGGCTCTCCACACCTGAGCCTGTAAATCCTAGCTACTCAGGACACTGAAGCAAGGTCACAAGTTCAAGGCCTTCCTGGACTCCGGAGAGCTGGGAGTGTGGCTCAGTGGTAGAGTGTTTGGTTGGCAGGAGCAAAATAGGTTTAATCTCCAGGAGGAAAACATGAGAACAAGGGGCTGGAGAGATGGCCCAGTGGTTAGGGATGCTTTCTACTTCAACACAAGGCCTCAATTCAGTTCTCAGCATCTGTATCAGGTGGCTATCCACCACCACCAATTCCAGTTCCAGAGGATCTGACACCCTCCGGTCTCCACAGGTACCTGCAGGCACATGATACACATAAACTTGTGCAATCTTTCTCTCTCTCTCTCTCACACACACACACAATTCATGGATCTATGGTAAAAACAAAGAAAAGGAAGCATAAAAGAGGAAAAGGTTTAGGGAACATGTAGTAGCTCAAATCATGGCATAAAGGTATGGTCAGGGGACAGACAGACTGTCATGTGACAGTTGGCCATCTCCCTTTTTGTTAATTTGGTCCATGGGCTCAGCCTACAGGGTGTCACCCATATTCAACATGGATCTTTATGCCCTTAGTTAACTCGTCTCTGGAGATATGCTCACAGACACACCCAGACGAACATTAACTATCTCCCAAGAGAGTTGCAACTCAATCAAGTTCACAGCCAACATCAAGCATCACGCTACTTCATCTCACGGTACAAACACCTCAGAATCCAAGTTTAATTTGCAACAGGAAAGCTTTACTAGGAAGTCAGGACAAGGAAGGGAGTGGAGCCACCCCCAGGACACAAAGAAGAATCACATTCTCCCTAGCCCTGAAGCCTCCCCAGCAAGGAACAGAGCCAAGAGATGTCCAGAGGCACAGTGCCAACTCCATCCAGTTCCAAACGGTTACCCCAGCTTGTGGCCGGCTTGTCTTGATGTCAGGATGCAGTAAGGATGCTTCATGTAGCTTCTGCCCTCCCGGGACAGTCTCAGCTGGGGTCCGGTGGAGAAAGTGAATCGGGGTTCTAGTATCGCATCTTGTGCTCTGTGGCAGAAAGGAGAGAACAGTAAAAAGAGACACTCTGGGCTGTGACTTGAAGAAGAAACTGGGGACAAGAAACTTGGACCTCATAGAGCTGGAGGAACCTGAGATCAGAGCACTGTCATTGCGAAGCCTCTGGCCCCACCCAGTTCCCCATCTCTCCTGTAACAACCCTGAGTTCAGAGAGAGCCAGTGGACGGGACTCTTCACCACCCCACAGCATTGTCAGTAAATTCTTTGGCTACCCAGACAAAGATAGCACCAACCTCATTCCTAGATTCACACCAGATGCCCTACAGAGCAACTGGACATTCAAAAATACATAAGATACCTTGTAAGTGAACAGTTCCCTGATTCTAAAAGGATTCCCCGAGCTGCCCATTGCAGCGCTGTTATCCTGCCACTTACTATAACTTCATATTGAATTTTTTTTAAAAAATGAAACCATAGCTTAGAGGGCAGTGGCTTTATTTATTTATTTACATGGGTATTTTCTGCCTCTGTGTATATAGGTGCACTGTATATATGTGCCTGGTGCTCTCAGACATCAGAAAAGGGCATGGGATCCCCTGGAACTGGAGTTATGGATAGTTGCAAATCACAATGGGCACCGAGAACTGAACCCAGGTCCTCTACAAAAGCAACAAGTGCCCTTAACAGCTGAGCATCTCTCCAACACAGATATTTAATTTTTACCACATTAAGTTCAATTTGTAAATAAAGATTATTTCATGGTGTAGAGACCACCTCCCTTGCATGAGTCCTTCTCCTTTCCACAGTTGTACTGTGCACTGGTTGCACTAACTGACCACTGACTAAGACCCCTGTGTCTCTTTTCCCTGTGTTGTTACTGATCTGAGCCTCCCATCCTAATGATGGCTGAAGGCACTGGGCATGGTGCCCCACAGGGCTGAGCCCATCATTTGGAAACTACATGATCATGAAGAAACAATTTACTCCTTCTGAACTTCATTTTCCATAAGTAAAACCTACCTATGAGCTACAATAGAAATGTACATGACAGTTCGGTTTTTCAATCCATCTCCTCTAATCACTGAGACTCAGATCATGTGCAGATCTAATTTCATCTAACGGTCAATTTAGAACCATGTGTGGATCTATACTACTCTAAAGACTTTCCTAGAAATCCATTCCATTCAGAACACGGAGTCCTGCCAAGATATCCAAAGATACACAGAAAAGGAGAGTTGCCTCGTATTCACGAGGTTGAGGATTCAGTAATTCCTTACCTTGTGAATCATCATCGCAGTCTGCAGACTTTGAGGAGGACTGGGACTGAGATGGCCTTCTATTTCCTCCACCATAGCTACCCCCACTTCCTCCTCCAGAACCACTTCCTCCTCCATAGCTGCCTCCACTTCCTCCCCCAGAACTGCTTCCTCCTCCATAGCTACCTCCACTTTTTCCACCATGGCTGCCCCCACTTCCTCCTCCATAGCTGCCTCCACTTCCTCCCCCAGAGCTGCTTCCTCCTCCATAACCTCCTCCACTTTTTCCACCATGGCTGCCCCCACTTCCTCCTCCATAGCTGCCACCACTTCCTCCTCCATAGCTACCCCCACTTTTTCCACCATGGCTGCCCCCACTTCCTCCTCCATAGCTGCCTCCACTTCCTCCCCCAGAGCTGCTTCCTCCTCCATAACCTCCTCCACTTTTTCCACCATGGCTGCCCCCACTTCCTCCACCATAGCTGCCCCCACTTCCTCCTCCATGGCTGCCCCCACTTCCTCCTCCATAGCTGCCTCCACTTCCTCCCCCAGAGCTGCTTCCTCCTCCATAACCTCCTCCACTTTTTCCACCATGGCTGCCCCCACTTCCTCCACCATAGCTGCCCCCACTTCCTCCTCCATGGCTGCCCCCACTTTCTCCTCCATAGCTGCCCCCACTTCCTCCTCCATGACTGCCTCCACTTTTTCCACCATGACTGCCCCCACTTCCTCCTCCATAGCTCCCTCCACTTCCTCCTCCATAGCTGCCCCCACTTCCTCCTCCATAGCTGCCCCCACTTCCTCCTCCATAGCTGCCCCCACTTCCTCCTCCATAGCTGCCACCACTTCCTCTTTGTCTTCCTTTGCCACTTCCAAAGCCAATTTGTCCAGCTCCAGACGATTCACTGAGGATAAAGGGAAACACACAGAGATATATACAAAGATGAACCTGAACAGAACTAAGACTTAAGTGTGAACTGAGGCATCCCATCTGGGAGGGAAGGGTGCCTTCCTCTCCCTGGAGCAGAAGGTATCCCCTTTCAGTGTTACCATTCTCCTTTCCAAAGCTCAAAAGCCTCAAGAGTTTCCTACCCCCCCCCCGAAAAAAAAACACCCATAGGGATGAAATCCTCAGTCCATCAGACCCTTGCATACTTTTCTAGATGCTTCTATTCAAGAAGGCTAGAATTGGTAACAGAAGCCTACAGGGACTCCTCTGACATCTACACTGTAGAATCTACAGACTCCTGAGGACCTACAAGTCTTGCTGGCCGCCTTCAAGGAGCTCCCGGTAAGTCTCAATTTCTTTCTCCAGCCGTGTCTTGATGCTGAGCAGAATGCTGTATTCCTGACTCTGGCATTCAGTTTCTGCCCGGATCTCAGCAAGCTGGGCCTCCAACTCGCTGATCTGCTCCTGGATCTGCTGCAGCTGGCCACAGTAGCGGTTCTTTGTGTCTTCCAAAGCCTTCTCCAGGGCTGATTTCTAGGAAGCGAAAGGAAACTTCAGAAGGGATGTTCCATTCCTTGCCCCTCCTAAAGGTTGTTTCTGTGCCCTGCCCTGGCAGTGAATCTGGAGCAGGACAACCCACCGTGGTAAGCTGAGTCTGCAGCTCCACATTCAGTTCCTGGATAGTGTGCTGGAGCTGGGACACTTGCTTCATGTTGCTCTCCATCTCTTGGCCACTATTTGTCATTTGCTGCTCAATCTGGGTCATCTGCAAACCAAAGGCTCAGTTAGGGACAGACACAGTCAAGAACATCTGTGGGAAAGACTGTGCCTCACTCACCAGGCTCTTCACCTTTAAAACCAAGGCTTAGACCAAGCCAAGGATATACTACTGAATTCTGGGTCCCACTGACCAGGTTGACCAGTTCTCCAGACACCATATTCCCTTTCAGTGAGGTTTCAAGGCCCTTCATTCTATGTCCCTAATCCCCTTTCTAGTCTTAGTTTCTTATTCACATGCAAAATGGCATGTCTTTATCTATCATTCTCTGTTCCAAGCTTTGGAGACCAGGGAAGAAGGGAACAAGCGTGGAACTCAGTGTACCGCAGAAGATGCTAGATGTCTCTACTAGAGTCTTACATCACACAGGATTATAGTGAGTTGCCCACTCTCTGGACAACATACACTAATAAACTATGCATGCCTCAAGAGTGGCCATCTTATTTGGCTCACCTCTGAGACCTTAGCTCTTCGCCTAAAACTGGTACCACTCTACAGTTGTGTCTCTATGGGGAATGAAGAAGAGTACACAGCATCCATTGGAGGATGAAAGGATAGAGCTATGCTGAGAGATGAAGAGGCAGAAGAATGACGAAGGAGGTGAGGAGTGGAAGGATACCTGAAAGGTGGGTTAGAAAACTGAATAGGAAGCCCACTCTGCTCACCTTGGACTCATAGTGTTGTTCAATGTCCTGGCGGTTCTTAGAAATGAGCTGTTCGTATTCCTCACGCATGTCATTGAGGACCCGGGTGAGATCTGTGCTAGGAGCAACATTTATCTCCACATTAACATCTCCATCATTCTGGCCCGTCAACTGGCTCATCTCCTGCAAGGAGGAAGAGGATATGAGGTTAGAAGTGGGACCCCTCTTGCCATCTTTCAACCCTTTCCCACCAAGTCCTCTCAGAATGCAAAAGAGGAACATCATTGTGAAATCAAAGCACAGCTGCCATTGCATGCCACCTGTGAGGAGCTGGGAGTGCCCCCTTCAAGAGTGAAGAAGAGGGCTCTCTCAGTCCATGGTCCACAGTGCCCCCTACAATCTCTGCCCTTCTATTCCTCCCTGTACCCAACAAGCCACAATAACAATAGCCTACCTCCTTGTGGTTCTTCGTAAGGGCATTCTTCTCATCCTCCAAACTATCAAGCAGTATCTCCAGATCAGATTTCGCCATAACCAGATCATCCAACACCTTCTTCAGGCCATTAATGTCACCTTCCACCCCTTGGCGCAGGCTTTGCTCCATCTCAAGCCTGTAGGCAAGTCATGGGTACAGAGTGATGAAGAGGGCACCAAATCCTACTAGGACCTCCAGAGCTCTGAAAATTGGGTGGGAGATGGGATGAAAATAAGGAAAAGGAAGGGGGAAAGGACTCACTTAACTCTGAAGTCATCCATAGTCATGCGAGTATTGTCGATGTCCACGAGAGTTTTGTTGTTCCTCACCGTGAGATCCACAATCTGAAAGACAAGTTTGCCTAAACAGGCCATGCTCCCTTGACATATGACCAACCTCAGAGAGAGGAGGATACCAGATGTAGCCAGCAGAGGTGTTCAGGAAGCAAGAGTTTTCCGTCAGCTTGTATGCTGCACGACACCCACACAGCCTTCAGCAGATGTGCCCAGTGTCATCTTCACTCATTCGACAAATATTTCAACATCTGCTGCAAAGGCCGTGTAGGGTCTAAGACAAATCCCAAGGAGACCACCATTGACCTCAAAGTCCAAACCATTTCATGAGAATCATGAAAAGGAAAGGCTGCTTTGGCTATCCTGAGAAACCGGGAAAGACCTTGGAAAGGAGATGACAATTGAACTAGGTCCTAAAGGGTGGCTAAGATTGCATGTGAGTAAATGGGTGGAAGAAATCTGCAGTTGGAGAAACAGCACATTCAGAAATACAAGGGTGTAAAAGCAGGAGGAATGAGTGAGAACAGTAAGGGACCTAACTGTGAACTCCTTTACAGTGGAATCTGAATGTGGGATATCACTGTGACAACTCAGTGCAACACAGAGGGTAGCCGCCCACTTATGTTAGCGGATAAATAAGAAGATTCCAGGCAGATGGATGGGTGAGTGGGTGGGTGGGTGGGTGGATAGATGGGTGGATGGGTATCATCCTCACAACCAGAGAGTCTCTCTATCACTTGATCAACCAACCACCCTGCACATCTGAGTTCTAAATACCTGAGAAGATTAAGTGACCAGCCCAAGAGAAATGGGACAGGAAGGATAAGACTAAACTGAAACCAGGACAAAAGAAAGCTCCAGATAGGTCCTAGCCTTGCTAGTATTAATCCAGGCTTCCTCCCTGCTATGGCCAAACTCAGAATGAAATAGCAGAAAGCCAAGCCTCTAAGACCTTAGAAACCAAATGCAAGTTTGCTTCTGATGGAAGTGTAGTTTCTAAAGGATGATTTTCTGATGTGTCTTTGCTTGGACTCTAGAATCTCACCTTTCCGTGAGAGAAGGTTGAGAAGGGGAGGGAAGCAAGAAGGGAGGGATGGGGGGGAAGGAGGAAGAAAGAAAGAGAGTGACAAAGACAGAGATTTGACTCTCATACATACTCTGTCCTTCAGGTCTTCGATGGTGTCATAGTAATGAGTGTTGTCCTTCTGGAAGACTTTGGGCCCCCTCTTTGAATACCAGTCCTGGATCTGCTTCTCCATGGCAGTGTTGCTCTCCTCCAGTTCTAGTACTTTCTCCATGTAAGAGGCCAGACGGGAATTGAGGTTCTGCATAACGATTTTCTCATTGGTGTTCAGAATACCGCCTTCACCACCTCCAGAGCCACCACCAAAGCCACCTCCAGAGCCACCACCAAAGCCACCGCCAGAGCCACCACCAAAGCCACCTCCAGAACCTCCACCAAACATACCGCTGTAACTCCCTGTACTAAAACCCCCTCCATACCCTCCACCATAGCTAGAGCCAAAACTGCCACCACCTCCACCGCCACAAGCCGAAAAGCCACCCCCGCTAAAGCCACTGGAAGAGTTAAAGCGGCCTCCTCCTCCTCCACCAGCCCTGGAGGAGCGACTGAAAGAAGATCGCATGCTGCCTCCGCTGCCCCCTC
The DNA here is from genome assembly GCF_000001635.26 of Mus musculus. NCBI lineage: Eukaryota > Metazoa > Chordata > Mammalia > Rodentia > Muridae > Mus > Mus musculus. Next base: position 100,193,137 of record NC_000077.6, read on the forward strand.
TGCCTCCTCCTCCTCCACAGCTGCTGCTGCTGCTCCAGAAAGATGAGGAGCTCTGTCTGCAACTCATGGTGCTGCCTGCCAGAGGATGTAGCCAGGAAGCGGTCTCAGGGTTGCTGGGTACTGAGCCACCCCCGGAGCTGCCTACTTATACCCCCTGCTGAAGGTGGCAAGCCTGGGTGTGTCCTCACTCTGTGCCAGCTTCCCCCCCATAGACTCAGAGAAGGTCTAGGATATGGGAGCAGCAGAGAAGCCCCAGGCTCTGCGTCCCTTGGTGACTGCCCGTCAGCAGCCCAGCCTTTCTCCATTGTGTGAGGTAATTTAAAGATATTAGGCTGTCAAGGGCACCATAAATCAGCCCTGCTGCTGAGGGGCTGACCTATATCCTACAGTCTGGTGTCTGGCTGACCTTGACAACAAATCTGAGACTCAGACCTCTCAATACCTAAGATCAAAACTCCCTCACCATTGGTTGTCACTCTCTAAACTCACCCTGCCCTGCCCCATACCTGGTGGTCACTGTGGGCTGAGATGGGAGCCTGGAAGTTACTGTGAAAGCTAGGGAAAGTGCAGCCCCTGCCCACAGGGAGCTTCCAGGGTAAACAGAAAGCCAGAACCTACCCTGGTGATGCCCCCATCAGATGGGAAACTCAGTTGTCACGTCCTTTAGGCTGACAGAAGAGACAGGGATGTGCTCCTCAGGACATGCCATTTTGCTGAGACAGTGCTATATGGCCAAAAGATGGAGGTAGATGCACAGCTATGCATCCTTCAGGGTTCCAGAGCAGCATATAGCAGTCACACGGAAGACTGTGGGAAAAAAACAAGCCTAATAAATACAGATGCCTATAGCGGGAACATAATGGGCCTGTCTGACCCACATAATGGGCCTGTCTGACCCATGCATGCATGCGTGCGTGTGTGTGTGTGTGTGTGTGTGTGTGTGTGTGTGTGTCTGTTATGTGTATGTTTGTGCATGTGTGTATGTTTGTGCATATGGGTATGTGTGTGCATGTGTATGTACATGTGTATGCATATGTGTATGTGTGTATGTGTATGTTTATTGTGTGCATATGCATACACATGTATGCATGTGTGTGTCTGTGTGTGTCTGTTATGTGTATGTTTGTGCATGTGTGTATGTTTGTGCATATGGGTATGTGTGTGCATGTGCATGCATATGTGTATGTGTGTATGTGTATGTTTATGTGTGTGCATATGCATACACATGTATGCATGTGTGTGTGTCTGTGTGTGTGTGTGTGTGTGTGTGTGTGTGTGTGTGTGTATAGGCATGTATGTGCGTATGTGTGTTTGTTATATACATATGTGTACTTCCTTTGTCACTCTTCACAGGGTCTCTCACTAATCTTGGAGCTCACTGATGCTTCAAGACGTGGCCAACAAGCCTCAGGGATCCTCCTGCCTCCGACTTCCCAGTACTCTGCCTTACAGTGCACTGTGTGGGATTACACCGCTCTGCCCAGCTTTATACATAGGTTCTGGGGATCAAACTCAGGTCCTTGTCCTTCTTGGCAAGCGCCCTAACCACTGAGCCATCTCCTTAACCTCTTTCCTGATTCTTTTGCAGAGTCCCAAAGTATCACAGAATTCCCCTTGGTTGGGTGCCTGTTTTATATTCAGCCCTGGAGGTAGCAAGGTACCATGATGTGACATCCTTGCCCCTGCTAGAGCCCCACACTTGTTCTGGTCACCAATGCCAAAAGAGAATGGTAAGGAGGCTACGGGATCTGCTGCCAGATCACCTGGGCACAGTCAAGACTCTGTGCCCCCTGGCTGTGTGACTACTGGCTTTCTCATGCTGTGCCTCTGTCCTCTCCTCAGCCTAAAAATAAATTAAATAAAATAAAGCCAGTTTGCCCATCCCAAGAAAAGAGGCATGAAAGAGGCTCAAGAAAGACAAGAATGTTTCTTATCATTCAACTGCTTAAGTCCCCCAACTCCACTGTCCTCCCTTGGCTCTGGGATGTCAGCTTCTAATAGCTCTCCTTGTCCATCCTATACCCCTTGACCTTGTTTTAAATTTTTAAATCATTAATTAATTAATTGGTGAGTGAGTGCGCATGTTCACGATGAGGGTGCACCTGCCACAGCACACAAGTAAAGACAGGAGGTGACTTTACAGAGAAGGTGTTCTTCTCTCACATTCACTCCGGTTCTGAGGATCTGAGGACCCAGGTCTCCAGGTTTGTGTAGTGTCTTTATGCCCACTGACCTCTTGAGCTATCCTTGAGATGGCCCGTCTAATTATGTCTCTGCTCTGACTACTCTGTTTTCTTAAGATGAGAGCCATAGTCCTTTGCATCCTTGCCTCATTACTCCCTGTTCTCCAAACCACACACACACATATATATACATGTGTGTGTATATATATGTATGTGTGTATATATGTATGTGTATATATGGAATATGTGATATATATGCCACATATATGTGGTATATATGTTATATATGATACATGTGTATGATATATATGATGTATATGTGTGATGTGTTAAATATGATATATGTTATATATGATATATGTGTTATATATATGATGTATATATGTGATATGTTAAATATGATATGTTATATGATATGTGTAATACATGTCATATATATGATATATGTATGTGACATGTATGATATATGTGTGTTATATTATATATGATATGTTATCTGTGATACATATGATATATATGTGTGATATATAATATATATCTTTGATATATGTGATACACACACACATAATGTTCCCTAAACAACCCTCAAATTCCTGCAGTCCCCTCCCACTGAAATGTCCCTTTATATCTTCTCTATCCTACTCACCGTTGGCAAACCTGTGCACCTTCTCTTCCTGAATGCTCCCCTTCTGAATTCCCACTTGTCCTTTGTCCAGTTTTGACCTCTTATCCTGCATCTTAAGGCCTCTACCACCAGCTGCACCACCCCCACTGCAGAAAGGACTCTTTCCCTCACTGTCTTCAACAATGACTCCTCTAAGCCTGTACCTGTTTATCTTGCACATGCCCCAGGGCCCAGACCCCATGCCTGGTCCAAGTAAGATCACAATAAGAATGAAAGAGATAAGATCACAATAAGAATGAAAGAGAAAGCCATTTCAGACAGATGCTTGGGGCTAGAAGAGAAGTGAGGTAGGGAGAAAGGCCACAAGGGTAGAGAAGGGCCTGAAGCGTTGGAGGTGTGGCTGAGGAGTACAAGTCTCTTCCTAGCAAGGGTGTGAAAGAGGGTCTCCGGGTGGTAGGTGTTATAAAGAGTAATGTGTGGGAGGTGCATGGAGACTGTGTTCAAGAACAGTGCTGGAGTGGTACAGGACCTATAGCAGTAGAATTACAAGTTGGAGACCAGCCTGGGATACATAGCAAGATCCTGTCAAAACATCAACAAAAATACTAATTGCACAGTAAGAAAAGCATTTCCTTTCTATTTTTTTTTCAGTCTCCTGACTCTTCAGGAAAGAAACCTCCATCTCCTTAGCAGCCTCTGTAACTGTCAATCATCCCAGCCAGTTCTTAGCAACCTCCACAACTGTCAGTCATCCCAGCCAGTCCTTAGCAGCCTCCCCACCTGTCAATCATCCTATTCAGTCCTTAGCAGTCTTTCACCTATCAATCATCCTAGCCAACAAAACTAAGCCCACCTTGGACTCAGATCCTTCAGAAAGCAACATCTATTTAGACATGTCTGTTTCATTGGCCTCTATGAGTGACAACTGATTTTTCCTTTCCTATTTTTTCTGTAGTAATGTAGGATTCCCTCTACAAATATGCCTGTTGGGAATGAAAGGTGAGCTAGTTTACCAAAATGAGTAAGGTAAATATTTAAATAGACGATGCGGCACATGTTAATTAAAATAGACAATTAGGTAGAACTAAATGTTAACAGCATTTTTGCAAGCCTAACACACAGGACACCATCAGGTCAAGGCTCAAGGAGTCTGATCACTCTCCTTGCTTCTCAGTGGTTCTAAATCTCTATCTACATTCCTGCCTGTCTCTACAAGAAACACCCAGGACCTGGTCTCAGTGTGATCCTAGGCCCTGACCCAATCTGATGTCTTTTCTCCCAGCTTTGCTGTGGGCACATTGACATCACCAGCCTGGGTTGGAATGGAAACCCCAAGTCCCAGGGCTTGAGCTAGGTGGAGGATGGGCTAGGCAAAGTTGGATAGGCAGCTTCAGGGAGATGCTGGGACCCTGTTTTTAATGAGTGCATTCTTTTAGATTTAGTTTGACATGACTTAGCTCAGGGTGGCTTGAGTTTAATTTGATTTTGTTTTGTTGTGGGGGTCTAACTCTTGTAGCTGACCTTTAGTTCATGATTCTCCTGCTTCAGACATCAAAGTTCTAGGATTATAGGCATCTGCCTGCTCTTCCTGAAGGTTACACCTATCTGGGCCATCCTGTGCCTGAATCCACAAATCCCAAAGCAAACCCTCCCATCAGAGTTCAAAGCAGGCCTTTCCCCTGTGTCTGGATTGGCTTTGCATGTGGCTCCAATTCCACTACCTCTGAGGTGGAGTCCTCCCCACTGAGCCTCTGGGACAGTGCAGTGGAGACAACAGTATCTTGCCAATGAGGCAAGCCTGGGCTACCATCTATGTCACACTCCCTATCCTTGTGGCTTTGACCTCAGTTTCCCCATAGAAAGTCCTTGCATGCTGAGTTGCCAGGAACATAAACATCGTGCAAGATGGAGGAGTCCCATTGTGAAAGCCCACCTGTCCATTCGTATGCATCCTCTTCCTTCCCCCTCCTCCCATTACCTATTCTTCCTATTCTCCCTCCTCCCACTGCCTACTCCCCCCATCCCATCTACCCTCCTCTCTACCTCTATCTCTACCTTCCATTCCATTGCATCCCTTCTCCTGGTTCTCCTTCCCTTCTCCACATCTGGATCTACTTCCAACCCAAAGAGGACCCAACCATGCTGGGTACCATGAGCCACATGTGAATTGGGGCTACAGTTTTGTGCCATCTTCTTTCTCTCTTCTCCCAGCACTGCCTGGCATGGGAAAGGCAGTGCCGTAGATGAGGAAGCTGACTGTCCTGGGTTGAATAAGAGACCTCTTCCTGGCTGAGTAGCATGGGTCATTCATTTACCCTCTCAGGGTTCAAGGTCTTTCTTCCAAGCCCTACTTCCCTGGGACTCCTCCCGGCAATGAATGAGGAATAGATCTCCTGTAGTTCAGGATACCCTGCCTCAGGTCCCTGTAAAAACAAATCCTGTCTCTATCGTCCGTGAAAATGCTAGCACATCTTGGGACATTATCCTGACTGTGAGTGACACTAAGTATGCTTTTTTTCCCCTTACTCTTGGACCATCTGGGTGACCCAGATTTAACTCTCTTGCTGACTATTAATCCATCCCTTTAGTCAACTGGGCCCCCACGCCAGTCTCCCAAGTCCAGTCCTAGCCCTCAAAGCACTGACAGAGCTAAACAGAAGGGATTCAGGGACCAGAGCATCAGAGAGGGGAATCCTGAGTGAGTTCTACCTCAAAGTGGCAGGGGTAGGGGTCCCTACTAAGTTGTATGAGAACTTAAGAGGAGACAAATCCAGCCTGGTTCTGACTATAGAAGCCTCCTGCCTGCCTGCATCCCCGCCTGAGCTTTCTGGCCCTGCTTTTTCCCACCACTGCATTTTCTTGAGCTCAAGTTGGGCCAGAAAGTGCTGAGTCATCGTGAGGCTGGATGCTGGCTGAAGGAACCCAAACATGACTCACAGGCTCCTCTCCTGGCTCACGGGCCCACCCCTTTCATGAGCCACCTAAGTACATGGGCACTTTGGGTTGGTGCATGGCTGGAGGTGCCTACATGTGTCTTTCAACGGTGACTCTTTCTTACTGAATAGTCACCTGCCACCACCCCATCTAGCCAGATCCCACCAGACAAAGGTGCCCTGAGCCTAAAACCTGAGTCTTCCATCTATTCGAGAAATACTGCTTCCTCTCGTCCCAGAACCGGCTTCCCCATGGTAACTTTTGAGTGTATCTTTCCCTGAGCGTCTACGGTGTTCTACACATTGGACTGAGATTGAGGGTAAAATTATGTCAGTCAGTAAAACGTGTGCCCTACAAGCATAAGAACCTGAGCTCAGCTCCCATGCAGAAAGCCAGCTATGGCAGTGCATTTCTATATTCCTACTGTTGGGAAAGCAGAGGCGAGAGGATTCCTGGCCAGTCTAGCCAAATGGGTGAGACTTGAAAGAAGTTTTAAAAGTAAGTGGAGAGCAACTGAGGAAGAAACTCAACCTTGACCTCTGGCCTACACATGTATCCACATGCAAGTGGGCCTTCACACGTGTGCACATACATGTGGACACATGTACCACACATACACATACACACACACACACCAATGATAAGCAAGCCCTGTCTCTTTGAGCAGCTATAGGACAAAGCAGACTCTCTCCTCCACAAACATAAAACTCAAAAGTGAAATAAATGCTATTGGGAGCATAGAGTGAAGCCTGTGAGTGGTCGGTGGGATCGGGAGCCGTCCCTTGAGAGCCACCACACCTGAATGAGGGACGATCAAGAGTGAGCAAGCAAGAAGAATAGACGACACTCCCCCTGAGAGAGGGACCAGATATCCTGGTGTAGAAACAGAAAAGTGGTCACCAATCAGATAACCAGCATGGCTGAAGTACAACTTCATGTGAGGCTTAGATGAGCTACTGAATAACTGCTGGGCTGAGCCCCAGCACGCCATCATACATTATCCTGAGTCTCGGTGACCATGAGCATGCTTCTGCCCTTCCTCTTGGTCCATCTGAATGACTTGAATGTCAAGTATCACGCTTATGACTAGGACATCCTTCTAGTGCACTTACCACCACCCCTTTACAATCAAGAGCTTGTGTCAAAGTGAATGCTGTTGAGGGCACATAGTCCCTCCCTCAAGGAACCTGAAGGCTGGATGTAGCAAGGTTCAAACTCTAAGACTTGGAACAGAATGCTCTCCCTTAGAAGAGGAGAGCACCAGAGAGATGATCTCCATCCACCTAGCACAGCCCCATTCTGTATTCAGAGTAGGCGGAGAAGGTGGCTCCTCCCAAATTACATTCAAGGGATGTGAAGCCACAGCCCTTATTTGGCTAGCCCCAGATCTCTGAAAGGCAACCTCTCTTGCTTCCACCAGGCGGTGCTATCGAGTCACTTTTCTGGTCTGTTTCAATGGTGGGGGCAGAGCCCAGTTCTCCAGAATAAGCACTGTGAATAAGAGAACTAGTCAATAGTAGAAATCAGTTGTTGGCTCTACCTTTCCCGCTGAATGTGGTGGTGAAAATCAGGAGAGGAGGTTGTCCACGCAAGACCCCAGAACTGCTGTGATATCTGCCCTTTGTTCCTCAGGCTGCTGGAATCCAAGCTCACAGCTTGACACCCCCCTCCGCACTCCCATTCTGAGCTTGCTTACAGCCAAGTGGCCTCAAGCAAGTCTGCCTTTTCCCTGTATTCTTTCCAAAAGCAGTGGCAGCCATCCAAGCAAGGACAGAGGGTGCTCCCCCACCACACTAGTGCTAAGGAACTCATGTGCGCTCCCTCAAGGAACCTGAAGGCTGGATGTAGCAAGGTTCAAACTCTAAGACTTGGAGCAGAATGCTCTCCCTTAGAAGAGGAGAGCACCGGAGAGATGATCTCCATCCACCTAGCACAGCCCCAATCCTCCAAAGCCGGTTCCTTTGGAAGAGAAACTCAAATGTCCCAGGTAGGGTAATGCTGGGAGATCCACAAGCAATCGGCAGCATTCTGGGCTTCTATTTCCATACTGAGTGTAGCTGCGTTTTGCTCTCAGTCCATCCAGATGACCCCCTCGAGTGTGATCCAGCCCCTATATTCTATGTCACACTTGACAGGAAGCTTATTGCCCTGGTGGACACTATACACCAAGCTTGATGCTAAGTTCATTGGTTCCATGAGATCATTCAAGTAATCAGCGTTGTATAGTGAAGGTATTACTCCTCCGCCTTAGAAAAGAGGAATGTGTGTTCTCGATCCTGTCCCAGTTCTCCAAGGCTGGTGAAAATGGGAACCCAGGGCTGACACACAGGATTCTCAGGTCCAAGGTTTTAGCCCCCCGTGTCCAAATTGTCTTTCTTCATTCACCTACATTCAACTCTACCTAGAAGTTTCCACCACCAAGCCAAATGAACAAGCTATTGGAACTGAAACAAAGCTACTCAACTCTTTGCTAGCCTAGGGGGGCAGTGAGCCCTCCCCAGCCCTGGCATCTCTGCCATGCACCCAGATAAAGCTCCTCCCCTTCCTACTCCTGAGTCGGCCACAAGACAAAGCAAAAGCCACTCCTCCACCAAGCAGAGGCTCCTAATGCCCTCCTCACTACTGAGCTCACTCTGGCCTTAAACTCACAACAGTCTTCCTAGATCCACCTCCCTAGCTCTGGCTTACATCTATGGCCATCAGAGGTCAGCCTGGATCTTAAGGTGTAACTTACTCATTAGATTTGTATATCAACCACAAGACACAGGTTACATCATCTTTAGTGTACACATGAGAAAACTGAGAGCTAAGATCTCCAAAGTCACTAATACAGAGCAGGGCCAAGGTTAGAAATCATTTAGCCTATTCTAGAAGCCTCTAGAATGCCCTTACATTGAATGGTACCCAGCATTGCTAACACAACCTTGCCTTGAGCCTGCATACTCCAGGGACTATGCTGGACAATGTTCTTACAGACTGTGCATCCAGTCAACATCCAAAAGACCAGGAAAAAGGACTATCATCATCCCCATTTTACAGATATGAAAACTGAGGCTTATAGGGGGTCATCAATACCCTCTAAATCAGTGGTTCTCAATGTGGAAGTTGCAACCACTTTGGGGTCCAAGGACTCTTTCACGGGGGCCACCTAAGACCATCAGGAAACAATACAATTCATAGCAGTGTCAAAAGTACAGTTATGAAGTAACAATGAAAATATTTTCATGATTGGGGGGTCACCACAGCATGAAGAACAGTATTAAAGGGTCCCAGAATTAGGAAGGTTGAGAACCACTGCTCTAAATTGACTAAGTATAGACTAAGTAAGACTGGACAGATGGCTCAGTGGTTACGAGCACTGATTGTTCTTCCAGAGGTCCTGAGTTCAATTCCCAGCACCCATATGGTGACTCACAACCATCTGTAATGGGATCCGATACCCTCTTCTAGTGTGTCTGAAGAGAGCAACAGTGTACTCATATACAAGAAAGAAAGAAAGAAAGAAAGAAAGAAAGAAAGAAAGAAAGAAAGAAAGAAAGAAAGAAAGGAAGGAAGAAAGGAAGAAAGGAAGAAAGAAAGAATAGACTCAATTCTAGACAGTCCATCTCAGGGAGATATGACACCAACAGAGCATGAGTTAGTACTCGGGGTGCACAGGGTCTTAGGGGACTAGTGAACCCCATTACATTGCACACAAAGTTTCCTACTTATCTAGAGATGGGATATATAGAGAAAATGTATAAGTTCCAACACAGAGTCATCTTAAAGGATCACAAAATCGTTCTTAACCTAAGGCCAGTGAGATGGCTCAGCGGGTAGAAGAGCTACTCAGACCTGATAACCTGAATTCAATACCCCAAACCCACAGTGGAAGAAGAGAAACAACTCTCCAAAGTTGTCCTCTGATCTCCACGTACACATGCACCCACACATATATCATGCACACACAACAACAACAGCAATAATAATATTTTTTTATTTTTAAAGAATCCTTCATCTAACACACTGCCTGGCACCTAAAGGCACTCCATATCTGGTGAATGTACGGACAAACAAATAAATGAGGAGCTATGTCTCTGTCCTAAAAGATCCCATGACCTGGTGCACACAGTTACCTATATCTTCTGAGGTGGTGAAACCGACCTGGGACCTGAGCCAAGCCTGCCCAAAGAGCCCTTTCTCCCAGTCCCAGAGGCCAGAGCCAGGTGCTCTTCTGTGCTCCAAAGCAACACTTCCCACATTCCTCCCACCCCTACTCTTGACAATGACCAGGGAGGCAGTGATTGTGCAACTCAGAAAAAGAAGCTTTATTGCTTGCCAGGAAGGACAAGGGTCAAGTAAAGAGTGAAGCCTATAGGGACAATACAGGGGCTCTTCCAGCAGTATCTGCGTCCACGCAGGAGCCTCCTAAGCCTGAGCAGCATGTAGCAGCTTTAGTTCTTGGTGCGCAGGACCTGCTCGTGGGTGGAGACCACCTTGCCATCGTGCACATCCATGACCTTGGTGCGGATCTGGCGGTTGGTGGAGGTCACTGGAGAAGGGGAGAGAAGAGGCATTAATGAGGTGGACAAATGGAGAGTTCTAAATGAGAGAAAGAAGCCAAGATGCTGAGAAATAGGCTGTCTCCTCTGCCCTCTGTCCCGTTTACCACCTCACTCCCTGCTGCAAGTCCAGTCTGTGCTCTCAGACTGGAGCACTCAACTGCTGCTGTCCAACTAGAACCAAACGCATTAGAAGGTCCAACTAAACCCGAACACCTCCAAAGAGAGGAGCGATGTAGGGTGCTCTCCGTGGTGCTGATTTCTGTCACTATGGAATCTACCCAAACACCCATTGGAGGAACAAGATTAAGGTCAGCAGTCCTAGCTCTGAGGAGCGTTAGAAAGTGTGTTTGTTTGTTTTGTTTTGTTGTTTTGTGGGGGTTTTTTGTTTTGTTTTGTTTTTCTGAAGGGACTCATAGAAAATACTGAGTAAAACACTTAGCTTAATCACCAAGAAAGTTCTAATATAGGTTGTCAATCTGCTGAAAGATCTGAATTATTCCAGGCCCAGGTTTGAGGTGGAGGAGGAGTCTTACCATCTCTGGATGACTGAGAGCCAGAGGAGAATTGAGAGGATGAGGAGAATTGGGAAGATGAAAGGCTGCAAAAACAGAAATATCAGGACCGTTAGACATATGGGGGACATTTGTGAGAGGAAGGGGCATGAACTAAAGGGCCAGGCACTCACTGGGCGTCCTCTCCCTCCAGCAGACGGCGGTAGGTGGCGATCTCCTGCTCCAGCCTTGTCTTCACATCCAGCAGGATTTTGTACTCCTGGTTCTGCTGCTCCATCTCGCAGCGCAGCTGAGCCAGCTGCTCCTCCACACTGCCGATCATCTCCTGGATCTGGGCCAGCTGCATGCAGTAACGGCCTTTGGTCTCCTCCAGGTTATTCTCCAGGGATGCTTTCTGTGAAGGAGAGAAATAAGGCAATGGATCACTGAGAATGGCCATGCCCCTGCGGTAAGTCCAAGGCCGACCTTTATGTGCAAGAGCATCCGTACCATGCTGAGCTGGGACTGCAGCTCGATCTCCAGGTTCTGCATGGTGCGCCGGAGCTCAGAAATCTCACTCTTGCCGCTCTGCACCAGCTCGCTGTTGGTGGCCACCTCGCGGTTCAGCTCCTCTGTCTGTGAACAAGAGAGAATGGTTCACACTAGAAAGCCCTGGAAGGCAGGTACTCTGCATTCTTTCCTCTCCAAAGGACACCCACCTTGCTGAAGAACCATTCCTCAGCATCCTTGCGGTTCTTCTCCGCCATCTTCTCGTACTGATCCCGCATCTCGTTCAGGATGCGGCTCAGGTCCACACCAGGGGCGGCGTCCATCTCCACATTGACGTCTCCACCCACCTGGCCTCTCATGGAGGCCATTTCCTGCAGAGACAGAAAAAGGTCCCATCATCAAGAGCCACATGGCTCACAGGGCTTTCCAGCAAGAAGTGATTCCACCCAGAACACCATCTGCTACTCCAGTGCTTCTCTCCATCCATCCACCCTCTTAAGCTGGCTTTTCCACCTAGCTCTTACCTCCTCGTGGTTCTTCTTCAGGTAGGCCAGCTCCTCCTTGAGGCTCTCAATCTGCATCTCCAGGTCGGCTCTGGCCAGGGTCAGCTCATCCAGCACCCTGCGCAGGCCATTGATGTCGGCCTCCACGCTCATGCGCAGGCTCTGCTCCGTCTCAAACCTGGAATGATTCAAGAGAAAAGGAATGAGCTATCCATCCCAGCCACACTGAAAGCTTTGTTCTCTTCCTTTACGCATGATTCCCAGAGTTGGCACCCGGGGTGTTGTGGAGAGACTGTGCCCATTGGTTGCTTAAGTCTGAACATTCCTAGGGTCCAGAGAATAAGGAAATTCACCCTTAGTCATGTGCCTGAAAGAGGCACTTCCAGCTTCAGCCAGCCAATAAGGCTCAAGGCCTCCAAATATGACAGCCTACTGCAGTTAGGGGACAGGTAGGGGAAGTGTGGAACACCTCTCCCTAACGTGATGGCTTTCACACCTGGCTGTGGATCACAATCTCCTAGGTAACTGGTTACAAATAACTGAACCCAGCTCCAAGGGTGGAGCCCCACAGTGTTATATTTTTACAAGCACCTCAGGGGGTTCTCCCAGCACAAAGCAACCCTGGTTAGAAAGCACCGATCCAAGATGCCCCGCCCTACACGCTGGCAGCTCTGAACCAACACCGCAAACTCACTTGGTCCGGAAGTCATCGGCAGCCAGGCGGGCATTGTCGATCTGCAGGAGGACATTGGCATTGTCCACGGTGGCTGCCAGGATCTGTAGAACAGAAAAGCCATGGGTCTTCGGTTAAACGAATATCTGTAGGCAGATGTCACTGCAGCCTGCACTGGCCCTTCTCTCTTGCTCTTGCTTGAATCCTGTTCTTCTCATCTCCTGAGCCTTTGTTTCCCACAGCAGCCTGAGAGGCAACCCCACACAGTCAGCTTCAACCCAGGACTTTGAATCCTGCTCAACAGAAAAACTGCAAAGGTCTGGCCCCAGGCTCAAAAGCCCCAGAATTCAGATCTTATTACTACCACTCACCTATAATCCTAAAATGGGGCTTGGCATTTTAATGTCCCCCTAAGAATCCCTACATAGCTTTCATCTTCTGGATCCTCCTCTCAGTACAGAGCAGCCTTATCAGCCATCTGCAGACACACGCATTCCTTTCTAAGCCCATGGGGCATGGACCAAGGGTGGGACTTTCCCAAGAGACAAAACCCAACTTGCCCAGGGGATTAGAAAAGAGGAAACTGGAGAAGAAGAAGAAAAAAAATGACAGAAGGATCTCTGAAGCTGGCTGGAATTCCGGCCAGGGACCCGTCTAATTTCCGTAACTTATGCGAGGCACAAGAGCCAAGCAGGTTTAACAGGAGGAAGAAGAGGAGCTCTGGAAACACAGCTCCGCCAGGCTCCCTCTGGTTTGTAGTAAAAAAATATACGGGTCTTGATAGTTGTGGGTGTGGATTTTTCTACGTCTGCCTGACTATAGGGAGAGGCTATCTGGTGCCAAGGTTCATGGGCGGAGGCAGCCTCAGCCCAGACTAACAAGCTAATGAGCGGTTTGGGTGTCTAGCTCGGTGGGTCCCGTTACAGGCTCACTCCTCCCTTCTACTAAAGAGGTAAGTGCCCCCTGTAGCAGAGGGTGAGCCACCTGTGCTCTAACCTCAGTCCTGCACCGCCCCCTCTCTTGATCTTTAGCAAGACACAGCACCTCTCAACCTTCAACTTCCTCCTCTGCCAAATGCTAAGGGCAGGAACCATCAGTCTCACGTGGGCTAAGGACTGGAGCACATAAAAGCATGGAGTAAAGAAAGCCAGGGAGCAGCACCGTCTTCTCACTGACCAGCTCTATGGGGGATGGCCAGGGAGGGTCTCAGAGAGAGATACTGGGGACTAGAGACTGTCTTTCTAGGAGTCTAGTGATGATCTGAAGCCTTGGAGGACACTGGAATGGCAAGTCCTGCTGTCCATTTGACCCACCTTGCTCTTCAGGTCCTCGATGGTCTTGAAGTAGGGGCTGTAGTCTTTGATCTCAGTGGGCCGCTGCCTCTGGTACCAGTCCCGAATCTTCACCTCCAGTTCAGTGTTGGCCTCTTCCAGGGCACGCACCTTGTCCAGGTAGGTGGCCAGGCGGTCATTGAGGTTCTGCATGGTCACTTTCTCACTGCCCACCAGGAGCCCATCACCAATACCACCGCCAAGACCACCACCAAGACCACCACCAAAACCACCACCAAGACCACCACCAAAACCACCACCAAATCCATCAAATCGACCACCAAATCCACTACCAAGTCCTCCACCAAAACTGCTGCTGCTGAAGCTCCCACCATAGCCACCTCCAATCCCACAGGCTCCCCCAGAGGAGAAGCGAGAGGAGGTAACCGACATGCCCCCGTAGGTGCTGGGAGCCCGGCAGGATCCTCCAGCCAGGATGGAGGACATGCGGCTAGAGCCACCACCGATACCACAAGAGCCCTTCATGGAGCTGGAGGAGGTGAACTGGCGGCTGCAGGTGGCCATGGCTTTGAGAGAGGTGAGCAAGTGAGCGAGTGAGTCGGCAGAGAGAAGAGAGAGCTGCTCAGGTGTGTTAGAAAAGGATGATAGTGCTTTATAGTGGTGAGGAGGGGGCGGGCCTGGCGTATTCCATTCCCCTTGGCTTTCATCACTCCCAGGCCAGCGCCAACTCCCGATCAGATCCCTCCTCTCCTCCGCCTCATCATGTCTGTCATATTTTACTGGAAACTCATTGTTTGAAGTGTTTTGGGCTTTCTCGTCCCGCCAGGCATGATTCACCAGGGGAGGGGTGGGCCTGCGGGCTACACTTTCCCATGAGGCCCTGGGAGCCACAGCCCTTAGGAACCCACACTCTGGGCTCAGCTAGAATGACAAGTAGGGCCTTACCACACCATAAACCTGCTGACCTGTTAGTTCCCATTAAATGGGTGGGAGAGTCCTTTATTACACGTAGAAAAAGACCACCAGAGCAGGAGACTGGCACTTAGCTGGAGGTACATTGGCGTGGCCACCCTCAGCGCTACCTGCTAAGGACTAGCTATCTGTCACATCCTCAGCCAGCCAGGTGGCTCAGACTCAAGGCAGCTTCCCCTGAGCCCTGGGTACAGACCCTAATATCCACCACACACCTACACGCAGATCTGTGACAATAGCTATTAGGTCACCAAAGGACTCAGAGACACAACCAGAGACACTGAGAAACAGCACAGAGTCAGGCTCTTCTCAGAGCCCTCATTTGCTCTTCTGAAAAGTGGGAGGAAAGAGCATCCACCCATTGTTTCTACTGCAGAAAGCTCTGAGGGTTAACTTTGGGTGGCACAGAGTCTGGCCAGAGGGTTGAAACTTATTTTGACCTCAAAGCAGGTAAGGGCACATGCCTGGAACAAGCCTAGAGAGATTTGTTTGTCTGTTCATTTGTTTGTTTGTTTGTTTGTTTCCAGCCCCAGATGTCCTCTCGGATGCCAAGATAGCTGAGCTGAGAGGCAGAGGGCTGACTCAGACATCCTCACTTCATCTCCCATGGAGCTCACCCAAGACACGTATGGGGAGGAGGAACGCAGGCACCTGGGAGGAAGGCAGGACTGAGCCAAGGGCATAATAGCCAAAGTGGACGAGAGGGTTTCTGACTCCTGAGTCCCTGAGGATCAGGGGACAGCTCCAAGAACCCAGCTAATTCTGCTTCAGAGGTTTGTATATCAAGCTTCAACTATCCCCAGAACACCCACTTCCTGCCCCTCAGCTCCATAGACCCCTGCAGGCATGTCGGGAGGAATGTGGTCGTGTCTGGGACTGCCTGGCACGTCCTATCTTCCCAGACAGGCCCCAACAGCCCCCGCTGAGGCTCCTGCACTGTTCTTGGTATCAACTGCTCCCAGAAAGGACATAGCACCTTAGATAGCCAATCCCACCTGACCCTTCCTGCCACCAAAGCAGAAATCAACGCCCTCCCCACACCAGGGCTTAAAAACTCAGAAGACAATGCTAAGATGTACTCTTGAGGCTGAGAGCTCCCCCAAATCTGCCTCTCTAAGGACTGGCGAGGATATGAGTAACCTGGGGCCCCACCCGGCTCCACCCATCCCTGACAGACACTTCTAATCTCCTTCCAGAGAGTATTCTCCCCAACCCTGGCCCAGCCCTGCAATTTCCCCAGCACTTGGCGAAGGGGATTTGGGTTGAGGGAGAGACTTCTATTAGAAACCATGTTGCTACCGGGTAAGGTATGAGGTGGGGGTATCCTTCCTGGAGAAAAAGACAGCATCCAGGGAGATACACACACAGGAGCAGGGTGAAGAGTCCAACTCCGGTGTCTTTAGTGACCTAACACCCCGAACCAAGAAAAGTTCTGCTTCCTGTCCCTCAGTGGGACTCCAAGAAGCCTTCTTTCCAGTGTTCCCCCTCCACTACCCAACCTCTCCCCCTTCTCCTCTCTCCCTACCCCTCTACTCCTCCAGTCTCTCCTCCCTCTGCTCCTCCTCCTCCTTTTCCTCTGGTCCTCCTCCTCTTTACCCTGGTTTTCCTCCTCCTCTCCCTCTTGCTCCTCCACCTTATCCAAGGGGAACATAAAGATGGGAGGAAATGAATGTCAGATAAACACACACAGGCTAAAAGAGAGACCTTTGCCACCACTCGCTACCACAGACTGAATCTCCAAGGCCAACGTTCTAGACTCCATGGCCAAGGAGCTGCCAAAGGCTCAGCCAGTTAGGACGTAGGAACAAGGCAGCACACTCCTAGACTCATGGTGGGTGATCAGGATTTTCAAGGCATGTAGCCTCTGGGGCAGCAAAGGCTAATAGGTTGTAATGGGCATCAAATAGCCATTTCAGTCTGTGGGGACCTGGCGTACCTCTACCTCCTGTAAGCATGTTTTATATAAGCACCAGGTCTCCCTCACCCTTCCACCTGCCCAGGAACACGGAGGGAAGGAGGGGCCTGGGCAGCCAGCACTCTGTGGTTAGTGAGTCTCCTACACCTCCCTGCGGTGTGGAGACCTATGCCAACCCAAACAGGTGAAGGGACTAGGCTAGGCAGCCCCTACACAGCCTCATTGTGTGCTGAGGTCTGGGTGGAACTACAGAGTTGCATCCTCGGGGAGGAGGAGCCAGGGCTGCAGTGGGGTGAGGTCGGGGGAGAGACACAGCCTTGGTGTAGAAGCCCACAGGCTAGTTGGAGAGATAGTGGAAGAGACCGGCCCAGCCTTTGGAAGTCTTTTACCTAAAAAAGAGTAGAGAAGACTTTCAAAGTTGCCTTAGAAAGGGGTGAGCATGAGAAAACTGATCCCAGTCTGCCAGACTAAGCAGTTTCAACAACACAAGCCTACTGTGTTCCCCCACGGTTCTAGGAGCCAGACACCCCCAGAGAAGATGGAAGGGCCATGCTCCATCTGAAGGATCCTTCCTGGCCTCCACCAGCTCCTATTGTCTCCTGGAGGCCCTGGGTTTAGGGCATCAAAACTCCAAACTCACCACATCCTTACTGTGCATCTTTTTCTATCTCTTACCGTGCCCCCCAGTCCAGAGTGACTTCATTTCTGTCCTTACCTTATCAGCCCCTGCAGAGACCCTGCTTTGGGAAGAGGCTACGCAAACCCTCCACTGTGTAGTAAATTGGGTGCTGGTAGCCAGAAGTGGAGGCGGCAGGGAAAACTTGGCAAAAAAAAAAAAAAGCTTGGCAGCAATAATTATGATAAGAGGCAGGCAGGGCCAGTCAGGAGGTTTCTGGAGAAAGCAACTTTGAGCTGTGCCAGTTGAAATGCAGGGGGCAAAGCAGGAAGGAGATGCAGGCTGCGCAGTACTGGCTCCAAGCTCCCCACCCCGCCTTTCGCATCCTCACAAACTCATGGGTGCTCTGAGCTAGAGGGTGCATTTTAGTTTTATTTTGGTTTGGGATTTGGTTGGTTTTACTTTTTTTTTTTGGTCTTGTTTCGTTTGGTGTGGTTTGGGTTTTGTTGTTGTTGTTGCTGTTGTTGCTGCTGCTGTTGTTGTTGTTGTTTTGTTTTGTTTTGTTTTGTTTTGTTTTGTTTTGTTTTGTTTTGTTTGGAAACAAGAACTCCCTATGTAGCCCAGGTTGGCTCCAAATTTATAATTTCTACCTCTCTACTCCTTACCTTCCCAGTGCTGGGATCACAAACCTTTGTCACCACACCTGGCAATTTTTAATTTTTTTTTATTTTAAAGTATTTTCAGATTCTCAGAAGTTTTTCAAAATGAAAAAATTCAGTCAGGTTTTGTGGTGCATGCCTGTAATTCTAGTTCTTAGAAGGTGGAGGCAGGGGGCTGGTGAGATGGCTCAGGGGTTAAGAGCACCGACTGCTCTTCCAAAGGTCCTGAATTCAAATCCCAGCAACCACATGGTGGCTCACAACCATCCGTTACGAAATTGGATGCCTTTTCTGGAGTATCTAAGACAGCTACAATGTACTGACATATAATAAATAAATAAATATTTAAAAAAAAGAAGGTGGAGGCAGGAGAATTATCCTCAAGATAGTTGTCAGCAGCACAATAAGTTTGAGGCCAGCCCAGGCTACATAAGACTCGCTCTTGATGATGATGATGATGATGGTGATGGTGATGATGATGATAGCAATGGTGGTGATGATAATGGTAATAATAATAATAATAACAATAAAATTTTAAAGTTCAAGAAAAGAGTTTAGAGAATAAATTGTACCCTTACACCTGCTTCCCTTAACATGAACGCATCGCATGAGCACTATACAGTTTTCAAAGACAGTAAATTAACACTGACACAAATTATGCCATTAATCAACCACAGACATGCCTGTAATTTTGCTGGCTTTCCAACCAACATGGCTCCTTCTCTGCTACAGAGCATAACTGTAGATCCCACGCTACATTCTTCATCTGGTCCCCTGTGCATCCTCAGACCCAGGGCAAGTCCTCCAACTTGCCTGTTTTCTATGACCTTGACACCTTTGAACAGGATTGGTTGACTATCTGCTAGAATACCTCTGTTCCAGTTTTCCTGCTTTCTCGTGACCAGACAGGTGCTGTCCGTTGCCAAGGATCCCAAACAAATGAGGTTGTATCTTTCCAAGCATCTTCCTAGGTCAGAGAGGAAAGATACGTCACCATGACTTGTTGCTCCTGACTTGGCCACGTACAGAGGGTAAGACCTTGAGGTGGAATTCCCTACCTTCCTATTTCTATTTTGCTCAAGAAGAGACCTAGAGGCTACTCACAAGTTTGATATCCCCTTCGTCTTTGACTGTCTAACTTATGGCTCCATCAGTGGAGGTAAAGAACACTTATCACCCTTTTGGCTCAAGAATATGATTTGTTCTGGACTCCCTAGAGAGGTACAGCACTCCATGAGAGGCCTGAGGGAAGCAGAGGTCCTTGCCAGAGAAAGAACATTTTGGCTCCCTCCTCTAAACCCCAAGTTAAACTGAGTTTCCTAGAACCCTCTCACTACCCAGTCTAGAATATTCCCCAGCTGACTTCCTTTGGACAAATACTACATGTCTATTTGGTGTGTGTGTGTGTGTGTGTGTATGTGTGTGTGTGTGTGTGTGTGTGTGTGTGTGTGTGTGTGTGTGTGTAATAGGTGAAGATAAGAGGTGTTGACATTGGAAGGTTTGTTTATCTCTTTGCTTGCTTGCTTGCTTGCTTGCTTGCTTGCTTGCTTGCTTGCTTGCTTGCTTGCTTGCTTGCTTGCTTGCTTGCTTGTGACAGGTTCTAACTATGTTGCCAGACTGGTTTTGAAGTCACAGTGATCCTCCAGCCTCAGCTTCTCCTTAGTTTGGGGATTATAGACATGCTATTGTGTCTGGCCCAAGCATTTCCCTCATCCTGTTTTCCTGAGTCTTTTGGGGGAATTGGGGTGGCTGCCACCCTGTGGGAAAGAAATAAGCAGCAGGATCCTCCCCAGCCACAGGTAGGATCCTCAATTTCTTTTTTTTTTTTTTCTTGAGAAAGGGTTTCTCTGTATAGCCCAGGCTGTCCTGGAACTCACTTTGTAGACCAGGCTGGCCTCGAACTCAGAAATCCGCCTGCCTCTGCCTCCCGAGTGCTGGGATTAAAGACGTGCGCCACCACACCCCGCTAGGATCCTCAATTTCAAGGCTGGACTTCTCTATTTTTTCTGATAAAAGAACCTTTTTTCTCTTCCAGGCCCCTAAGCCCTACCATGCCCCTCCCTGCCAAGCTTCAGAGAGAGGTCACCTAGCAGTCGGGGTTGTCATTTTCAGAGAAGCTAGAACCTAAGCAGCCTCTGAAGCCAGAGGAGAGCAACATTTGGTCCTGAACAGGCCAGCAGGCAGGGACGTAGGCAGGGAGTCAGAAGCCTGAAGTAATCCCCCAAGCCTAGGGTCCCCTTTTCCCCAGAGACTTCTGCCATTGGCTGGTTGCTAGTCTCCTAGGCCAGCCTGGCCATCTGTGTCATCTTAAGCCTAGCTGTGCTGTAAAGCTAATGGGACAGAGAATGTCCCCACACTATGGATGACAATCAAGGAGTGAGAAACTTCTCAACTTCTACAGCAAGGCTCCAACCCCTGCGTAGCCCATCTGTATCCAACCCTCATTTGTCACGGACAGGTTCCCTTGACAAGAAAGTCCCCAAGAGACACAACTCAACCTAGGCTCTAGAGTCTAGAGCAAGGGTTCTCGACCTTCTTAATGCTGCAGCGTTTTAATACTGCCCCTCATGTTGTGGTGATCATTAACCATAAAATTATTTTGTTGCTACTTCATAAATGTGACTTTGCGACTGTTATGAATTGTAATGTAGACATCTGATATACAGAATATCTGATACACCAACCCGCAAGGGGTCACGGGCCACAGGTAGAGAACCGCTGGTCTAGACCAACTTCTTAGGTTCACAAGTGGAATGTAAAGCTCTGAGAGATAACGAGAAGTGCCCAAAACACACGAGTGATCCTACTTCAAAAACGAAAAACATTTAACAGTGCCGCAAGGATCTGGAACAGTTAGGGTAAAAATATATGCAGAGTACTCTGGCTGCATGCATCCCAAGATCATATCCAGGTTAAGTACATTGGTGGTCAGGTGACTAGGACCCAGCAGTAGATATGGTCACTAACCACCTTGGCTTCCAGCACAGGGAACATGCAGCCATTCTGCAGCCCATTACCCATGAGGCTCCGCTGTGATGCTTGTCACAAGCACCTATATTTCCCAGCATCTGCCTTAATTTCTACACTTGTCCTCTCTGCCCTTTCCAAATCCCTCAGTTTCCTTAGGACCAAACCTCTGCTCCACATGGCTTTAGAGTAGGATTTCTACAGACACTGCAGCATTGAGCAGATGCTCATAAAGGACAGAAGGACAGAGGGTGGAAGGTGAGGTCTCAAGGAAGAAGAGAAGGAAAGGGAGTGTAGATAAAATGGATGGTAAATAAGTGGGCAAATGGATGGATGCATGGATGGATGGATAAATAGATGGATGGTCAAATAGGTGGATGGATGGAGTGTGGGCAGATAGATGAATAAGTGTAATGAAGCAAAATGAAGGGATGGGATGGAAAATCCAGGGGATGAGCTCAGTGTTAGAATGCTTGCCCAGCATGTGTAAGGCTCTGGGTTTGATCAGGGGTTTGTGAGAGGCAGGGAGCACGAGAATGAGTAAATGAATGAAATCAGGATGCATGGGTGGATTCATGGGTGGATGCATGAATGGATACATGACAGATGCATGAGTGGATGCATGGGAGGATGCATGGGTAGGTGCATGGGTGGATGCACGGGTGAGCACATGGGTGGATGCATGATGGATGCACGGGTGGATTCATGGATGGATGCAGGGACAGATGAACAGACAAACTGCCAGAAGACAGGTGGATTGTAGGTAAGCAGATCAATAAAGACGTACTGAGAAAGGGCAGTCTGCGCAATCAGGGCAGGAGAAGTATCCTTACTGAAGCTTGAGGGTCATTGGGATACCAAACCATTCTTCACAGAGGATGTGAAGAATGACATCGCATTGCTCAGGGAAGCATCTAAGCAGAGCAAAGGAGACAAGAAACCAATAGAAAGGACCAGCAGCTAAGCCTGGCTGCAACACTCAGCTTGGGGCTGCCCTACCTGATAAAACTGAAAGCAGAGACTGGAGATCAAGAAGGCAGTGAGGCTCTCAGTGTCCAGTCTGACAACACTGGGGTTCTCTCTTGGGGTTCTAAAAAGTTGTAGTATTGGGCTGTTGACAAAGGCCACCATGGTGTCCCCACAGAGCATACCTGAAGGGACAGACAGAAAGGAAAACACAAGGAATGCTTGCCATTATCCAGATAAAGAATAGTGTTGGCTCAGACCTCTCCTCTCCCAAGAGGGCTCGCCTTGTCAGTTCGGGTTACCTGACTCCCCCTCCCACTGCCCTTATCCTTCCCTTCCCCACTCCATCCCACACACCCCATGACCTGAGCCCTCCTACAGTACCTGGATACCTTAGAGAGCTGTAAACATGCTTTGCCTGGTAGGTACTTAACATAGTAATTCACTGTAATTACTCTGGTCTGATGAGGGAACCCCATTCTTTGCCACTGAAGCACACTGGTAGTGGAAAATGAACAAGATTTCTCTGTTCTGCAGGCGAAGGGAAACCAGAGTTGGAAAGCTGCCAGGTCAGGTAGATGGCACACTGAAGGCTTCTTGAAAAGAGAATCTTGACTCAGGGTCGCAGAGCAGGAAACATTCTAGAGGGTGGAGCAGGGAAGGCATTCCCAGCCAGGGGTGGGGTTGTGGGAACTCCTGGCACCACAAGGTGAGTTGCTAGAGAGTCAGCACCATGGTCAGAATAGCTGTGTCAGGAGTCCTGAGTCAGACAGAGGACAGGGACAGAGTGACAGAAGACACCCTAGTAGTTCTACCTCAAGGGGAAAAGTAAAGGAATGTTTTTCAGCAGTCAGGGGGTTTGAGAGCAAAGTCAATGTCTTATAGCCATCTGCCCCGAGAACTGAGGGAGGCTGCTCAGGACCACAGTCAGAAAGGCTGGGATTCAAGGCTTGGGTACTGAAGGTCAGTTTGGGGGAAGCTCAAACCAAGGTGCCCAAATCTTTGAGTATTAGGAAAGTCAGAAAATGAGTATTAGTATGTCAGAAAATGTTTAACAACCAGTTACCCAGGAAAGAAATGGAATCTATACTTTGATGGTACATTTATTATAAATTTTATTAACGGAAGAGGTAGGTGGATGCTATCACTTTATTCTGCCCAGCTTATGTATCATACCTTCCCAAACGCACGCAACTTATGACTACAGACATCAAATACTGCTCTGCCCTGAATACCAATGGAAATGTATCATTTGTCAAGAACCTGGGTGAGGAGGCTGCAGAGGTGGCTCAGAGCCTGAGAGCAGTGACCGCTCTTCCAGAAGACACAGGTTCAATTCCGGACATCCACGTGGGAGATCAGAAGCAGATATAACACCGGTCCTGGGGGAACTGGTACCCTCCCTGGCCTCTGCAAGCACCATACACATACATGGTACACAGATATATATGCAGGCAAACACACATACACATATTAAAAAATACTCTGACTTTTATGCACAATCAGAATTGTTTTGAATACTGAAAAATAATTGATCTGAAGTTTTAATTATTCACTTAATTATTAATTATTTATTATACTTAATGACAACAGACATGGCACTCTTCTAAGATTTGTTTTCAATAAGCCAGGTGTGCTGGCTCATGACTATACTCCTAGCACTCGGGAGGTAGAAGATTGGGAGTTCCAGGTTATTCTCAGCTACATACTGAGTTTCAGGCCAGCCTGGGCTACCTGAGACACTGTCTTCAAAACAACAAAACAGAGCAAAAATAATAATAATAATTTTCATTATTACACTTTTCCAGCCAATTCTTAAATCAAGAAAATAAAACAATAACTCAAACCCCAATTTGTACTGTTTGTTTTGGGTTTTTTTTTAAGTTGGGTTAATTTGGTGCACAGGGAGGAGATGTACAGTAACATACTATTAGGTAGCATGTCTACTATACAGATAAGATAGTCATAAGTCACCTCAGGAGCACAGATATTAGTAAAATAAATTAGAAGTAATACATTTTGACCCGGTCCGTGGGTCAGTCAACGGGGTCTGCAAGAGAGAGACTGGGGGGCAAGAGACTCGAAGAATGGAAACAGAACAGTCCCTTTGATCAAGGCTTAAGCCTCGGGTCTCCTTTACTGGAAGGCAACTATGGGTATATATGTACTCGCTGGGGAGTGCAGCTGGAGACACTTAGCTATAGGTCCAGGATGTGTAGGAGAAAAATAAGATGTTATCAGAGTGTGTTCCACTGTGGTGGGCTTCTTGCAAAAACATCATGCTAGGAAAACAAGTCTCTCATCAGAGTGGAAAAGTACCACCATTAAGTAAATAGCCCCAGATGGCTGCAGAGAGGATGGCTGCAGAGATGATAGCCGCTTTCTGCTAAGGGCCAACTCCTGGGCTGGAGAGATGGCTCAGTGGTTAAGAGCACTGACTACTCCTCCAGATGTCCTGAGTTCAATTCCCAGTAACCACATGGTGGGTCACAAACATCTATAATAAAATCCACTGCCCTCTTCTGGTGTCTCTGAAGACAGCAACAGTGTACTCACATATATAAATTAAATAAATATATTAAAGAAAAAAAAAAAAGAATTGGCTCCCAACCTTTAAAGTATTTACTATCTTTGTTTTAGTATATTTTACCTAACTTATGCTTACATAATTTAATTGTTAGTACTGACCATGTTTAACAATCAGTTCAAAAAAATTCCTGGAGATTTAACCCTGACTCTGAACAGTCAGTATAAGCGAGCTGCAGCATGCTAAGGAGCCTTGAATCTCAGGTCATGTATAGACTAAGAGGGGAGTACATCACAAGCCAAACAACTCTTCCACTAAGTAAACAAAAGGGAAGGTACAGGGGATGGGAGGAGGAAGAAGAATTGGTGGCCATAGGGATAAGGTAAGATAATCTAGGGGAGAGGAAGCAGAAGTCACCAGGCCTTCACCAGGTCCACCAAGCACTGTCTGCCCCCAGGGATTCCCATGGGAGCTAGGGTGTGTTGTGGGGGGGGGGTCCTCCTTGGTAGTTTGATATTAGCCTGTCTTTTGGAAAGGTCTTCTATTAGTTTCCTTCATTGTCATTATGCACTGACGATCCTTCTGCTGTCACACCCACGGTACAACCATCCTTCAGCTGTCGTAGTGTGGGTCTTGGTGCCCTGAGACTTTCTTTACATGTTTACTTAGCCCATATAGAAAATGCACTTGAAAGATCTAGAGATAGTGGTACTGGGCATATTGATGGTACTGGAGGTAGTGGGGGTGGTGGGGATGAAGGTAGTGAGGGTGGTGGTGGTGGTCGTGGTGGTAATGGTGATGATTATGGTGGGCAGAAGAGATAATAATGGTGATGGTAAGAGTAATAGAGTTGGGGCTAGAGAGATGGCTCAGTGGTTAAGAGCACCGACTGCTCTTCCGAAGGTCCTGAGTTCAATTCCCAGCAACCACATGGTGGCTCACAACCATCCGTAACAAGATCTGACTCCCTCTTCTGGAGTGTCTAAAGACAGCTACAGTGTACTTACATAGAATAAATAAATAAATAAACAAACAAACAAATCTTTAAAAAAAAAGAGTAATAGAGTTAGACAGGTGGTCTTGATGGGGATGCTGGAGATGGTAGAGATGGTAGGGAAAGGAAATATGAAACTGACTATTCAAGCCTTTTGATGGGCAAAGTAAACCCAACTGAAACAGCTCCCCTTGGGGCTAGCTTAGAGGTAAAACTTCTTGCTCTCTTAGGATCTCCTCTCCAAACACTCAGAAGGCTTCGCCGCGACTAAGTCTCAACATCCTCACCCCTTCTCACCCTCAGAGCTGTATAGAAGGTAGGTGGGAGGAGGCTGGAATCCAGCCCAGGCAGATCAGCTTCACAGGATTTTATTCCCACCACCTAGAACCAAGTTTACAAGCCTTCTTGGGGCCATCCGCACAGACGAGGTAAACAGTAGACATGATTTAGGCCTTTGTCAGCTCCAGTGCCCAGCCCCCACCACTTTGCCCAGAGGAGGAGTGGGAGAGAGATGATCCACCAAGGCCAGGCTGTTGAGAAAGAGTTCAGCCTCCGTGGGCACTGTCCACCCACACACAACGGAGGCACCTGAAGCAGGACAAAGAGCATCTTATCTGTGAGACGCTGTGAGGAAGTCTTTCCCTACAGCCAGGGCGGGACCTGATATATCACTGTAACCCCATCTACACCTAGCCCAGCACACCACCTGCTGGGAAGCAGCCTGTAGTGGACTTGATCTAGATTCACAGGGCTGCTTCTAGAACATTAACTTCTCTGCGACCCTAATCAAGTCAAGGGAGACCAGAGGTCAGTTCACCTGGGGACTTTCCTGTCACCTCATCTACCAGTCATGAACTCTAGGCTAAGTTGCCCCACCTCTTTGAGCCTCAGTTTCCCCACCTGTAAAATGGGATGAATCAGGCTTATGTGAGCCGGCAAGGAAACTTGACCGTGCCAACAGGGAAGAGGTGCTTGCTCCAGCTCAGCATTAAATGCCACAACACAGATGTCTATCTGGAGCCTCGTTGCAAGACTCAAATGAGGCAATAATGGGTGGGGCCATCTGAGAAACTGTCAAAATAGAGAGCGAGTAAAAGGAGTAAGCAAGTGCTTGCTTTGCCCACCTACTGTAGCCTTGAATCCCTAACCCTAATCCTTTAGGTTTTCATACTGGAGACATACAGGTAAAAAAACACACTCAGAGCAGCACAGGATCTGCCATGCTCATACTCAGGGGCCAAGCCCACGATGGCCTCACTCACTCCAATGCCTCCAGACCTCCTTCTGCGAGGTCTACATTCTGGGTTATTTTCTTCCCTGAGTTATCGTTTTCCAGTTATATAGTCATCTTATTTGAGCACAAGACAAATTATAAACTGGCTCTATTGACTGGACAGGGACTGGAGAGATGGCTGGGCAGTTATGAATCCTTGCTGTTCTTGCAAAGGACCCAAGTTCAGTTCCCAGCCCCCATTGGTCAGCTTACACTTGTAACTAGGGTTCCAAGGAATTTGACACTCTCTTCTGCCCTCCACTGGCACACACTTATACTCAGATACAGGCACATTCATACACATAAATTTTAAAACAAATATTTTTAAATTGGGAAGCCGATAGCTCAGGCAAAGTGCTTTTGGTTTTGGTTTTGGCTGGGTTTTTGTTTGGTTGGATAACTGGTTTGGTTTTGGTGGTTTTGTTTTATTTTTGTTCTGAGGATTGAGGCAAGAGCCTCGTATATGCTAAGTAAGTACCGCACTCAGTGTTTGATTGGGTTTTGGAACCAGAGTTTCACTGTGTAGCCCAAATTAGCTAATAAGCCTCATTAATACACACACACACACACACATACACACACACACACACACACACACACACACACACACACACACACCATAAAAGAGAAAACAGAAAAGAGAAAGAAATTAAATAAAAAATTTTAAAAACTAAAGAATTAGCTAATGAGGCGGGATGATACACATCTCTAATCTCAAAACTTAAGAGATGGAAGCAGGAGGTTCAGGAGTTCAAGGCCATCCCCAGCAGATCAGAGTCTGAGGCTAGCCTCAACTACATGACACCTTGTCCCCCAAAATACTAAAGATGGAAAGGGGGAATTTACTTATTGAATACCACATCAATTTCCAAATTTAAAAAGGCTGCAAAGACAGGTATCGTGGTTCTTGTAACTGCAGCATTTGAGAGGCAGAGGTAGGAAAATCTTGAGTTGAAGGCCAGTTTGGGCTACACGGTGAGTCCCCGATTAAAAACAATCAATCAAACAGGCAAATACTGGATCTAGTGCTTGCTCAGCATGCATGAGTCTCTCAGTTCAATCCTCAGCCCCTCTAAAGAAAAAGAAAGCAAAAACATCAAACCAACTCAATGAACCAAGCAAACAACTTAGAGCTCAAGTGATCCTCCTGCCTCAGCCTCCTGAGTAGCTGGGGTGGTGGGTGTGCCACAGCTCCTGGCTCCTACATCCTTTGGCACTTATTTTTTTCTATTAACTTTTAAATATTTGTTTATTTACTTATTATATGTGAGTACACTGTCGCTGTCTCCACACAGACCAGAAGAGGGCATCAGATCCCATTATAGATGCTTGTGAGCCACCATGTGGTTGCTGGGGATTGAACTCAGGAACTCTGGAAAAGTAACCAGTTCTCTTAACTGCTGAGCCATCTCTCCAGCACCCCACCACCACCACCACCACCTTTCTATAAACTTAACATTAAAGGTAGCACTTGTGCAATTTGAAAAATTATCTTCCACACATACCATGTATAATGCAGCTAGAAAATACTCTAAGGGAACTTAAAACTCTGAGCACTAAGAGATAGAAAAGTGTTTTTCTTATATTTTCTATTTTGCCATAGAGAAATGAAGGAAAGGAGAGAGGCATCCACTTTATGTGTAACAGCTTAATAACTGGAGGAAGAAGAAGGACCCTTGAGGCCAGATGTGTCAACAAGAGGTAAAATTGGAAAGGAAGTCTCCAGAAGTGCTGGTATCTGCCTGTCACCCCTTTATCTGCACAAGATCCCATCAGAAACATTCAACTGTTGGGAGTAGAGCTACACCTATGTCTGTCTCCATAGCAACCCAGATAACAGTAGAGGAAGGGCCAGGTCAAGAATGCCATCCCTCAGGACTCAAAACAGTACTTGTCTTCTACAGCATTATCTTCCTCCCATGGAGGCTACCCTGTGCCCATACAATGAGCCTCCCTGACAGAAACTCCTCTGAGAAGGTTCCATGACAGCCTGAGAGAGCAGACTTTTAACCAAAGCTCCTCGGCTTAGCCCCACCCATGGCCCAAGGAGCCCGCCCATACTTGCTAGATAAAGTCTAATGTAGCTGGTTGACTAACAAAACACCAAGCTTCGCCTGCTTCCTCTGTGTTTGTCTTCAGAGAGCGTCAGAGGCTTAAACCACAGTAGTGGGCGGTCTAGCATAAGAAATTGCTTCTCTCAGACACTGGGAAGAAACACTGAACTTTTTATAGCTCTTGGAAACAAAAAGCCCAAAGAAAGTAAACCTCACACGCTAACCACTAATTGATTTGCATCAGCGGGGGAGAGTTGCGGGCTATCATTAACTCTTGCACTAGCCATTGTCTTAGCAATTATCTAAAACAGTGTTTCACAAACCTTGACACTAACTCAGGCATAAGGAATCTGAGGGTGTGTTCAAACTGGACAAGTGACAAGGTACACCGTGAGTCTCTCCATCCTGACCGGGAAGCTCAAGAAGCAGCCAGGGCTGATATGGGACTTGGATCAGCAGGCATTTCCAGGTAGATTGTCAGGTCCCTTGTCTAAGAGAAGCTCCTAGAATCAAGGCACTATTTCTGTCTTAATATCGCTGGGTATTATTTGTGTCTGTGCATGGTGTGTTTGCTGAGATAGGGTCTCCTGTACTCCAGGCTGACCTCAAATCACAAAGCCAAGGTGACCTTGGACTTCTAATCCTCTTGCCTCCACCACTGGAGTCCTGATTTGTGTGGTATTGGAGAACAGAACCCAGAGCTTTGGGCATACTGCGCAAGCACTCTACCAACTGAATTTCCTTCCCATTTTGCCTTAAAAGGCAACTGTTTTATGTTTGCAAAATGTAGCAATGGGCAAGGAAAATGCCACCCCTGATCTTCAAGGAGTTTTACCTACTGCTGAGCCCCAAGAATACTACTCCTCCCAGCCCCTCTTGATTATCTTGGGCCTTGCTGTGATTTGAATACAGTTCATGACACCTCTCTCCCCCAGGATCTTAGGCAGGAACCCAACTCCTGCAGTTATTTCTATGGTATCAGGAAGGTGGACACTTAAACCCAACTACAGTGTTGGGAGGTGGGGCATCTTTGCAAAGTGAATCCATTAAAATAAGGTCATTATTGAATCCTGGTGGCTACAGAAGAAAAAAAAGAGGAGACAAGATAAACAGATAAGCACTGGCACTCCTGTGTGTCCTATCAAGTGATGCCCTATGCCACTTTGGGATTCTACCTACAAGAAGGTCATCACCAGAGGCTGAGCCAATGGGACTCTGAGCCTCTGAAGCCATGAGCCAAAACAAATGGCTTTGTGAAGTTGCATAGCATCCTGTGATTTATCATAATAAAGCAAAACCAGCAAATACACACCTCAGCTTCCTTATCTGTGTAGGGGCAGCCTTTCTCATGAATTTCCCATGGGTCCACAGATCAGAGGCAAACCATTTGAGCATAGTAGCACCAACCACTCTTTCCAACAGCTCCCACACACGGGGAACATGGGATCCACACCCTGTGTGCTGACATCCCATTCCAAACATGTGCACCAGGCCAGGAGCTGTTCAACAGCACAAGTCTGTGTCTCTGTGTAAGGGTCTCTGAACGATGTCATCTCTAAAAGAGATGGGTGCATCACTTCATTTAGGAAGCTCTCACGAGACAATGCTCAAAGTTGGCTGGCGTGTCTTGAACTGGACCTTCCCATTGCCTGCCTGATGGTAAATATTTGGATTGGCACAATGCCTCTTGAAAATAGTTTGGCAATACAAACTACAAACCTTGAAACATTTCTATCTGTTCCTTTAGTGATTACATCTCAGAGAGCAAGCCTAACGAGATATTCCAAAAACATTTATTCATGACAAGTGTTGGGTAGAAGGATGTTCGCTGCTGTGCTCTTTCTACAGTGACAGCAGCCACAAACAGTTAAAAGAACATTAAAAAGGGATATTTAATAATAGAGGAATGTGTTTTGTTTATTATATTAATAAAAACTGAGGCTGGTGATATCTATGTGTCATACCCTGCTTGTCTGGCATTCTTGAGGCTCTTAGAGTTAGATACACAGCACCATGGGAAAAGTTGAATGTAAAATGGATTCAGTGTCCTGTAACTGTAATTATAATATACATAAGTGTTTTCATATACATGTAAAAATGAGGGACTTTTTACCAGTAGTTGCTTTGGGGTATTGGGATTTAAGATTCAGTATGAATCATAGGTTCACCCTATAATCTGGAGGACAGGCTTGGTGACCATAAAGAAAAAGAGTGATGTTTGCTGAACAATTAACAAAGATTATTTATTGTAAAATAATGAATCCGGATCAGCAACCTAGAAAGATAAATATGGTTTTACTACGTAAGGGGATTTCACAGTAAAATGACAAGCTAAATATATAATTTAGTTTTGCCTTCTAAGTACCACTAGGATGACTGAAATTGGATAAAATCCATGGGAACAAAGAGCAAGAAGAGGCAAAGTGTCAGAATCTGAAAGACATAAGAGAAACGGAGGACTCACCCAAGCAAGAATGAAGCAGACTAC
This sequence comes from Mus musculus, assembly GCF_000001635.26. Classification (NCBI taxonomy): domain Eukaryota; kingdom Metazoa; phylum Chordata; class Mammalia; order Rodentia; family Muridae; genus Mus; species Mus musculus. The sequence goes on from NC_000077.6 coordinate 100,224,323, forward strand.
AAATCATAACCTCAGACACCTGTGAAAATAAGCTAAGAGTAAGCTGGAGACAGAAGACTGGGAGCCAGCTGTAGTGGTGCATGCTCATAACCCTATATAATACAGGAGGCTAAGGCAGTTGGATCACAAGTTCAAGGCCAGCCTAGACTACATGGTGAGACCCTGTCTTAGAGAAATAGGAGAGTGGGTTAAAGGTCTTAAACAGAAGTAGGAAAGTCTCTATAGTTTCTCTTTCCTTCTGTATGCCAAATAGGTATCAACCACTCCCACTGTGGACCAAAAGAATCTGGAATTTAAAAGAAATAATCTCTAGTGGATCTGAACAACCAGAGCCAAGAAAGGGAGTAACACATTGAAATAGACTGTTAAAAAAAAATCACAACAGACTGGGCCTTTCCCATACCACTGATCCCACACATCTCCCAGAAAGCTGTTAGCATTTACATCCCACACAGGAAATTAGAGACATCCTTTCTGAAGAAGACCCATCTCAAGGGAAATTATCTCCAGGTACAACACCTGGGGCACTTCAAGGAAACAGTTCATTCCCCACCATATCAATTCATGATAAGACTTTCCAGAAGACAAACCCCTCTGATGTACACATATATACATACACACATGCAAATCATCTCCATTGTACCTTTCTCTAAAATGTGATTGACTATCAAGGACCAGAAGGAATCTGAGAAGAGTTTCTGGTATGAAATATGGAGTTTAAAAAACAAAAACAAAACAAAACAAGGCACTTCAAGGAAACTGAGAAAACAAAAGGAATAGAATTGTCTAAGATGTGACTAACAGACACAATGGGATAAGACATCTTAAGTCAAAAACAAATGGCTATTGAAAAAATATTTAGGACTATGGAATATTAAAAAACATCACAAAGGTTTTTTTTATTTTAAATAACATATTTTGTTGAAAAAGTTAATAATTTTTTTCCAAAAGTGAAGAAATATGAGTTAAATAGAAGAGAGTAGGGGATACACATGAAAAAGGGAAGAAGAAAAAAAAAAAACAGTTCCAGACAAAGGTAGTGAATAAAGGAAGCTCTAAAAATGAGGAAATTTCCCAGAATGTAAGAACTGAGTCCCCATGGTAGAAGTGTATACTAACACCCAGCCAATGTGAAAACAACTTCATTAAGGCACTACATGTGATGATAGTCCTTTCTTAGGGAGGAAAAAAAAAACAATAAAATTTCCAATAAAGAGAATGAGAATAGAACAAGGCAAAGGATCCACAACCAAAGTGGCAGGAGACTTTTCAATAGCAACATCAAGAGCCAGTGAAGACCCTCAGAGGCTAAGGAAAGACACTGTTTAACCTAGAATTTTATACCCAGCCAAACTATCTGCCAAGAGTGAACTTAGACAAAAGATCTTCTCAGACATGAAAACTTCAATAACAGTAACAATGCTAACCTACATGAAGTCTTGGGAAATAGATGGAACATATGATTTCCTAAAATGGTGGGCAGGGAAAGAGAAAGAGAGAGAGCCAGAGAGAGAGGATCAGAGACAAAGAGACAGAGATCAAAAAAATGGATGACTATTAATGGAGATTTCATCTAGGTGACAAGCTCAGAGAGCAACCATAACACAAATTGGAGTAGGAGAACAGAAGACTCCTAAAGGAATATATATCTATCATCAAGATGTAAGTGACAGTGCTGGGCATGGTGGTGCACACCTTTAATCTCAGCACTTTGGAGGCAGAAGCAGGCGGATTTCTGAGTTCGAGGCCAGCCTGGTCTACAAAGTGAGTTCCAGGACAGCCAGGGCTATACAGAGAAACCCTGTCTCAAAAAAACAAAAAAAAAAAAAAAAAAACCAAAAAAAAAAAAAAAAAGGTGAAAGTGACAGAAATTCCAGGATGTTGACACATTAAGAAAATACATATATCCAACAAAAAAAAAAATCAGGGAAGAGACGAGTGACATGTACAAAAAAAAATCAAAACAAACTGGGGGAAGATGTGTTTATTCCAAGGAAATTTACTACACTAAAAAACATGTTTTGACTATGAATAATATATAGCTACCATAATGTAAATGTTTATGAAGCCAAAACTATGACTCTACTCAGAAAGTAGTGACTGTCAATGCATATAAAAGAACTAAATCATCATCCTTCAGACAAAGAAAGAAGATAAATGATTTTTAAATGAAACTAAATAATAAAAAAAAACAGAAGTAGAAGATTAGTGTTTAGAAATAAGGGAGCAAAGGAAAAGAAAGAGCTGAGGTTGAAAGTGGGAGGTAGACATAGAATAAAGACAGCATGGGAATGACTCTTCTACATGCAACCAAACACATACGTACTCACACATATGCACACCATAAAACACACACAGATACACACATACTCATGATGGCACATACACACACACATACTGACACATATGCACACATACATATGCAATACACACATGGATACCAACACATACAACACAGGCACTCAAACTGACATATACACACACACATACTAACACATATGCACACATACACATGCAATACACACATGGATGCCAACACATACACACACACATACAACACACACACTCAAACTGACATACACACATTGTGGTACTTAAATTCTGGAAGGCATTCAGCGTAAAGGAACAGAGCCTGAGAGAGTTGTGAACCATGAAATTAAGCAGAAAGAGTTGACTCATGGGAGTAGGACAGGTAAGGGCTAAGGGGGAAAAGCTAAGGGAATCATCACAGCCCCACAAGTAGAGAGTGCTAATCTAAATTTTCCTAATTTTGACCATGCTCTTATGAGAAAGATTATCTGGTTGAAAACAGAAATGGGAGAGAGAGATGGAAAGAAACGAGTACACAATTTCTGGCAAGGATAAGAAAGCCCCAAGAAATAGTGTTGGACATAGGGATGGATGTATATGGGGAAGAGGGCATACATAGCAGATGGCTCCCAAGTACACATCAGCGTTCAAAAGAAGGAATGGATAAGGAGAGGAGGAAGGACTGCATGGGAGAGATGTTTATCCTGGCCATGACACCACCCTAAGGCTCTAACTTCCTACCCTTCAATGCCAAAATCTGTGTGTGTGTGTGTGTGTGTGTGTGTGTGTGTGTGTGTGTGTGTGTGTCTGTGTGTCTGTATGTCTGTCTGTGTGTCTGTCTGTGTGTCTGTCTGTGTCTGTGTGTCTATGTGTGTCTGTCTGTCTGTCTGTGTCTGTCTGTCTCTGTGTGTTTGTGTGTGTGTGTAGGTGTGTGTGTGATGTTCACTTGTATGTAAAAAAGCCATTCCCAAGCACAACTACAAAGTTCAGAGCTCAAACTTAGGAGTCTTTAGAGGAGAACACGTGGAATGGTATTAACAGACAATCAGACTGTAGCCACACAATAGACCTGGGGAAGAATTTCAAATACCATTCGTTTCTTAAACGAAAACACATATACTCCTTGATTCCTAGAACTTCCTAACCCCAAAAGGGCCCTAATTTCATCTGCCTTGCAGGGTCCCTAGAAGAGGATAGTTAATGATCCTTTGTAGGATCTCACACAATGGCCATCTACAAACAAGAATATCTACACTCTTTGTGTCTGCTCATTCACCCTGCTGGCATGGAGAACTTCTGTAAACCTCTGCAAGCTCTTCTGAAAGAAGATCTGTTCTCTGCACCTCTTTAAGTCTGAGGAACAAAGAGGAGTTCCTGGAAGGTGCCTTCAACTCCTCTCCCAGGTACGTATCAGCATTTAGACGAAGGATGGATAAGGAGAGGAAGGACAGCCTAGGAGAGATTTTTATCCTGGCCAAGACCATGACTCCATCCAAACGTTCAACCCACCTTCCCTTCAATTCCAAGATCTGTGTATGTGTGTGAGTGTTCATGTGTGAGAGAGAAGTTCAATCTGTGTAGAAGAGGCATTCCCAAGCACAACTGCAAAGTTCAGAGGTCAAACATAGGAGTCTTTATGGGAGAAATAGCTGGACACATGGAATGGAGTGGTATTAAAAGAAAGGCCACAGTGGACCTGAGGGAAAACTTCAAATGACACTTGCTGTGTCTTAAATGAAAGCACATGTACCCCTTGATTCCTAGAAGTTCCCAAAACCAAAAGGGCCCTAATTTCATCTGCTTGCAGGGTCCTTAGAAGAGGATACTTAAAGATTCTTGTAGGATCTCACACACTGGCCATCCACACACATGAATATCATCCCTTCTGCTGTACCCACAGTAAACTCCACCACCACCACCCCACCATAGAGAACTTCTGGAAAGTTATGCAAGCTCTTTTGAAAAAGATTCTTTTCACTGCACCTTTTTAAGTCTGAGGACCCAAGAGAAGGTCCTGGAGGTCTCACTAACTCCTCTCGCAATAGCTAAACAGGGAGATCACACAAATTTGCATCAACCAAAAAGGTTTATTAGTCTACCACCATGAGAGGGTAGGGGAGACAGATGGGGACTAGGCAAAGAAAGCAGGGTCCTGCCCCAAGCCCTCAGCTTGAGAGGAAGGTGTGGGTCAGGAGGCTCTAGGCAAAACAGATTAGTTTCTGAAACTCTGGCTTTGACTCTGGCTGAAGCTGATTCAGCCTTGTTCCTTGAGGATGGACCGGGGCTGGCGGGAGGATGAGGAGAAGACTGCAAAAGAGAAAAACAAAAAGGTGAAATGGATTCTAGGAGCTAAGAAAGCTGCCAATCAGGGGAAGGGAGTCCTAGGACTCAGGAAGGAAGGCCTTAGCCCTGACTGCAGAGTCAAGCTGTTGGCTCCAAGAGCCTTACCTTCTCAAGAAGAATAGGACTGTCCAGAGGAGTGCTGTGAGGAGGAGCTGCTGGATGAGGGAAGAAGAAACAGCAGCATTAGATGTGCAGGGAGCAGCAAAGGAACTGTGAGCAAGGACTCAGGACCAACTCACTGGATATTCTCGCCATCCAGCAGACGGCGGTAGGTGGCAATCTCCTGCTCCAGCCTTGTCTTCACATCCAACAAGATGTTGTACTCCTGGCTCTGCTGCTACATCTCACAGCGAAGCTGAGCCAGCTGCTCCTCCACACTGCTGATCAAACCCTGGATCTGGGACAGCTGCATACAGTATCTGCCTTTGGTCTCTTCTAGGCTGTTCTCCAAGGATGCTTTCTGTGAGGGAAGAAAACGGGAATGAAGATCAATGGTGATGCTCACCTCTGTCTCTACTGAAACCCTGGGCACATTATTGAGATAGGTACATAGATCTTGACCCCAGCTGGAGCAGTATTTAGAAGAAACATATTGGGAAAATGTTTCCCCAACATTCAGCCTTTAATTTCTCAATCTCTATAATGGATACCATGGCGCTTCCAGTCTCATTCCCTGGTGGCTCCTGAGGGATGGGGACTACTGGACTGCACTAGGGCCCCTTCTTCATACCATGCTGAGCTGGGACTGCAGTTCAATCTCCAGGCCCTGGAACACCCTGCGGAGCTCAGCCACCTCGCTGCGGTTGCTCTGGATTAGATCACTGTTAGAGGCCACCTCTTTGTTCAGCTCCTCAGTCTGAGACAGAAGAGAGGGAAAGGTGTGAGACTCTCCAAAGCCTACCTGGCCAGAAGTCATGGAGTAGGGAAGAAGCGGGCCCCCACCTTTCTCAGGAACCAGGCCTCCACATCTCTGCGGTTCTTCTCTGCCATCTGCTCATACTGGTCCCTCATCTCATTCAGAATGCGGCTGAGGTCCACACCGGGGGCTGCGTCCATCTCCACATTGACGTCCCCACCAGTCTGACCCCTCAAGGCAAGCATCTCCTAGGAAAGATCACAAGAGCATGGTCACCTCTCCTGGGAAACTCACCACACCAGCCCTCCATCCCCAAACCCAGCAGGAGCCACACCTCCTCATAGTTCTTCTTCAGGAAGGCCAGCTCTTCTCTGAGGCTTTCAATCTGTATCTCCAGATCAGCTCTGGACAGGGTCAGGTCATCTAGCACCTTGCGCAGGCCATTGATGTCACCCTCCACGGTATGCCACAAGAACAGCTCATTCTCATACCTGGGAGGAGAGAAGTCAAAGCTGAAGATGGACCTACTTTGTCCCTGCCCTCTGCCCTCTGCCCTCTGCCCTCTGCCCTCTGCCCTCTGCCCTCTGCCCAGCATTCTGGTTGCTCACTTGGTTCTGAAGGCATCAGCTGCCAGCCTGGCATTGTTGATCTGCAAAGTGGACTGTGCATTCTCCTAGGTGGCAATAATGATCTAGAAATTGAAAATTAAAAGATTCGAAGTCAGATCACCCAGAACCCTACGACTCAAGGTAGGACAGAGGGGAGCAATTGGAGCCACCCCAAGCCCAGCAGGCCAGCTCCTAAAGCTTCCGACAGCTGATTACATACTTCTCTACACAGCTCAGGTTATATGGGCGTGCACTCATGTCTACCATCACCCCTATTGCTACATCCACTCTAGTAGTGTCACACGTGACAGGCCAGAAGCCTGGACGCAGACCCGAGGCAAAATATTTACAGAAACTTAGTCTCCTGGAACCGTGGCATCCTGTATAACGAATGTTCCAAACTTGTCCTTGCTAATGGATGTGTGTGCTTTCTTTCAGTATTGTTTTATTAAAGGTGCCTCCAAGCAACAACTTGCCAAATACCTAAGCAAAATTGAACTTCGCTTCCTGGCCTTAACCAATGCCCTAGTTAGTCCTTGAGCCAACCATGGGCTTGGAATTCAGTAAGAATGTTGTCTATTCAGTGACATTCAGAATTGCCTCTAGTATTGTAAGAGAGATAGTGAAAGAAGTCAGGCATTACTATCTATTACATAGAGTTAGAAATCTCAGGGCAAGCTTAGCAAAGTAAATTTAGAATTCTTATAGTTATGTATGGCAGACTACACTACTTATTAGTAGAAAGTCCCCCCACACTATCACTTAGAATAAAAGCCAAGTCGCTCCCATATACAGGAATTTACAATGCTTTAGGAAGTAGATTGGGCTATGGTTTTAGAGTATTGCATTATTCATGAGAAGGTTAGCTAGAGGGGAACTCCCTAATTAGAACCATGACTTGGGTATGAAAACCCATGTGTAAAGACCTCACACCTGGCTTTTAAGAATATAACTGACCTTAGATTAGATAGAGCTGACTTTGTCTCAGTAATTTTATTGCCCAGTTCCTGCCTGTCTTTGTGTTTGCATTCCTCTGTATTGTGTAAGAGTCATTAAGCATCCAGTAACCTCACTGTACCTTGCCAATGTGTCACCTAACTTCCCTATTTTCTTCTATATAAAAAGTTTGATGCTCAATTTGACATTACATTCAGATACAGCACACTCCCTTGTGTCCACATCTGTCTGTCACCCCCTTCTCACCAACTCCTTGCCCACCTGTACTGGAACCCTGTTTTCCTGCAGAGGAGGACCCAATTGAGGTCCATCTGCAGCACCCTATCCTGAGCCCAGAGTTAAGGAGCTAAGCTTACAGCATAAAGTATCCTCCAGGAGATTAAGAGTCAGGGTCCCAGGTCCACCTGAGGCATGGATGTTCTTAAAGGACCCTCAGCCCCTGCTCTGGATAACTATGACCATTAACCTCCAAAGGTCTTTAGTCTTCTTACCTATGTATTAGCCTCTCTAAAACTGTCTTTGCCACTGTAGTTCTAACCTCTCATCCACCAGAGCCACCCTCCTTGCTCTTCAGGTCCTCAATGGTCTTGAAGTAGGGGCTGTAGTTTTTTATCTCAGTGGGCCGCTGCCTCTGATACCAGTCCCGGATCTTCACCTCCAGGTCTCTGTTGGCCTCTTCCAGGGGAGGGCTAGGTGCAGGCAACCTCTGGCAGGCATGTCCACAAGCAGTAAGCTAACCAATCCCTGCCCCACAGTGAGAAGCTTCGTTGGCAGGAATGAGTGCATTGATACCAAAGTGTCTTGTGATACTGTCCTACATATCTCATGGTAGACCTAGGTTGTTCAACAGGGATCCTGAAGTCTTTCACCTCCCCTCTCTGTGCCTGCTCTCCCTCCACAGGGACAAGTCTGGGCTGGGTAGCTGCAGTCCTTTCTAGTTCTAAAAAATCAGAGGTTTCCATTCCCATAGGATCTAGTTTGAATTTGGAAGCTGCCTTTGAGACACCAGGATGTCCAGAGTGGTGTCCACCATAGCATCCACACACTATGCTGCCACAGGCCTACCCTGACTCTCACTCACTGCCCAGTACAGAGGACCTTGTCATCCTTCTGGGCCTCAGTTCTTTTAGGACACATACAAGTCACAAAGAAGCATGCCTGCAGGACCCTTTCCCTGTGGTCAGCCTCTCCATCCTCCCTCTGCAGCCTTGCTGCTTTTCGATCCAACCTCCATATTCTGACTCCTAACATAAGACCCTTATACAGCACCCTCCCACAGCTCCTCCATGCCATCTCCTGCCCTCACCTACTCAGGGGCACCCCCTGTAGTCTGTTGGGGATGCAGTAGGAGGGAATTCTATCTAGCTTCTAATACTGTCTGTGTGTCACCAGCCCTATCCCCACTCTGCCCCTCCATGGGCCTCAGAGTTCCCATGTGGAAACCATCTTGCCCAGGAACTGCCTAGGCTGGGCTTGGTGTCTTTGTTCGTCCAGTGTGCACAAGGCTTTGTACTGGTAAGGAATACCTGTCATGCTTGCTACACACTTCTCAGAAGCAGGTCCACAGTGGGTGTTCTTCCCAACACCAATCTACGGGTGACAGAGGCTCAGTAGGCTCCAGCAACATCAGACTCTTCACCATCTCTCTGCACCTTTCATATTCACATCATTTCTTGATCCTTGAATTAACCTTGTAGGTGAGAATGAAGTGCACAGGTGTCTTGCTTCTGCACTCTCCCCCAGAGGTCCCCCTAAGCCCTCTCCCACAGCAAGCATGGTGCAGTGTGCAGGCAGCTTGCATCTGTGTTTTCCCTCAGAAGTCATAGGCTGCTTGTTTCTGCCCTCTCCCACATCCCCGACCCTAGGATCTCTCCTACAGCAAGCACAGTGGGACACACAAATGGCTTGCTTCTGCAGCTTGCCTTGGCGATTTCCCTCAGAAGTTCTGCTTTCTCCAACCCCTGCTTCCCCCGCCCCCTGCAGCAAATGTGGGGATTCTCCCCCCCTCCCCCCCCCCCCCCCCCCCCCGCTTCCCTGACAGCTCCAAGAGGACTCAAGGAGCCACAGGTGCCTGCTTGAGTAAGACAAATGACAAAAGTCCCAGCTTCAGTGGCACTGAGCCTAGCACTCTCCCAGATAACCAGGTGCAGCTGGTGCCTGTCCTTGGAGAAAGGAGATTAGGGTCCCACACTTAATTCATAGAAGAAAGGTAATCGGGGGTCACAAACAGTTATGGCCGGCCATAAAACTAGTTCCTGATAGCCCCACAAATGATAATCTTTAGACTGGGAGAATCCTTCTCTCACCCTCGAGATTCTGCCCTACCATGGTATCGTGTCTGATTTATGACTTATTTTATCCGCCATCCCTTCCCTTCACCCTAAGCATTCAAAGAATTTCTAACTATGCTGTATATAAGTGCCAAGACATCCAAACTCGTGGTCGCACTCTTGACCTACCCTGTGGGAAAGTTTGAGATCCGCCGGGTGGAGACTCGTAATAAAGGACTCTTATGCAAAATTGCAGAGGACTCTGCAATTCTTGAGCTCTCCTGGGTTTCCCTCGGAACTAAGGAAAAACAAGGAAAAACAAGAGTGTGGTGGGAGTCAACCAGTGCCGCTACGCTAAGCCAGAAGTCTCCAGACTCCCATGGTGCCTTGCAGGCAGGAGCCCAATAAGTCCGTTCTCACCTACCTGCCCATAGTGCTTGGTAGGAGCTCTGACCACAATGTGTTGTGGAAAATCCTGGTGCTGTTTGTATTTGGATGCTAATTCTGTGTGTTACCTGTTGATTCTAAACTAAGTTTGTGTGGTGTTCTTGGTTCACAAGGCGAATCAACTGGCCTACAGAAACAAAGGTACGGAGGCAAAGTGTGGGTTTGTAAGAAATGCAGCCCAAAGAGCCATGGGAATTTGGAAGCATGGGGCTGGCATGGCAGCAACCTGCCATGGGAACTTAGGGAGCCAGGAGGACAGATTTCAGAGCTTCAGGCCAAAGAGTCTGCAGAGGTGAGAACCGACCCTCCTGCCCACCTGTGCACTGCCAGAGTAGCATGGATTGCGTTTTTAATAATTCATGCTACAACAATGGGCATAGATTTGGCCTGAGAGGAAGGATGGAGTTGGGCCGAAAAACAGTCTCTTGGATACCATGGGGCAACACCCAGGGCACTTGACTCTGTCATTGTCCTGTCGTTCCTCTCTTGACTTTACAGGAGCCCCAAAGAGTTTTGCCTGAGTTATTCTGGGGTAGGAAAGTTTGCGTCTTGCTACCTCATATTATTCTGACCTGTTTGTTGTCCACTCAGCTAGAGGTTAAAATACTCTGCAGTGGTCTATAGTCTCCTCTGGTCTTGGTCCCAGCAGTCGTCTCCAGACCTACTAGAAAAGAAGAATTCATATGGGACGTATTAGTAGATCAAGCAATGAGTGGTTTCATTAGAGAAAGGAAGCAGGAGCACACACTTTAGACAAGGGGAGCTGAGCTGGCAACAGTGACCTCTACCCTGACAGGCAAGGGGCTTCAATTCTCTCCTCCTCGCTGTCACCAGCCTTGTGCCACTCCCAGAGTACACACTTCTAGAACAGGGGTGTGATTTTCTCAGAAGCCCTCGTTGCTAACAATTTTGTCTTTTATAAGTCAATGTACAAGACACAAGAATATCCTTAAGGATTTAAATACCCCAAAAGTGAAAGGCTTAGGAGGGAAAAGAGCAACAGAAATCAGCACATGCTGTCTTGAATGCTAAGTCTTTCTGTTTGGTTTTGGTGTTTCTGTTCGGATTGGTTTTTTACATTTCATTTTGTTTTTTGAGACAGGGTTTCTCTGTGTAGCCCTGCCTGTCCTGGAACTCACTCTGTAGATCAGGCTAGCCTCCAATTTAGAGACCAATCTGCCTCTGCCTCTGCCTCTGCCTCTGCCTCTGCCTCTGCCTCTGCCTCTGCCTCTGCCTCTGCCTCTGCCTCTGCCTCTGCCTCTGCCTCTGCCTCTGCCTCTGCCTCTGCCTCTGCCTCTGCCTCTGCCTCTGCCTCTGCCTCTGCCTCTGCCTCTGCCTCTGCCTCTGCCTCTGCCTCTGCCTCTGCCTCTGCGTGCTGGGATTAAAGTCATTCACCACTACCACCCATCCTGAAAACTATCTTTAAAATACTGGAATATAATCTAAATAGCAGGGTCCACTATCACCCATTGTCTCTCCTTTATGTTTTGGAGGCCCTGAGCTAGCCCATCTACAGCCAACCACAACCCATATCTTTATATCCTCTTTCAGGGCCTTGAGCTGGCCCACATATGTTCCTTCTGTGCTGTCTTTGGAGGACTGTTAGTCAGAACCTTCTGGAGCAAACTTCCTGCCTAATTAGAACAAGACTGAAATATATATTTGGGGGAGCATAGCTGATTATTTTAAAAATTATATATATATATATATGTTGCCATTTTAAGAGACAGTTTTGAAATAGTAATAATTTTGGACAGGTAGGAAGCTAAACAGAGAGCTTAGACTTGGGGATTTTTGTCTTTCCTTTCTGTGGAGAGCTTTTAGGGCCACTTGACAGGAATCTGACATTGGGCCAGGACAAGGAAGTAAGTTCAGACAGGAATCTAATTTTAGGCTAGAACAAAGAGAAATAGGCTTCAGGCATAAATATGACTTTGGGCTAGGACAAGGAAGAAGGCTTGGATATTTTGGTCATCCTGATAAGCCCTTAGAAACAGTGACCATGAGACTTTGTTTATTGCCTTGCTTGTTCCTTGACTATTTATATTTATTGTACCACTTGGCCTTATTACTTGCACGTAATTAAAATGGTATAAAAGCAGATTGTGAAAAAAATAAACCTGCCTCAGCCTCAGAACTGTCTGGGGTCATGCTGCAATGTTGTCTAATGGTCTTTTTTTTTTCTTTTTAATCCTCACTCCTGCACTGGATAACCTGTTGATTGACTGAGCTGGCTTGGTTAAATGACACCTCAATGTTGGAGTTCCAGTAATCAGGGTACAGTGAAGGACACCACAGGAAGTACATGCATGTGACGGAAAGTAAAAAAGATTTGGGCCAGCGGTGAATAAACATGGTAGGAGGACATGGTACTGGGAAAGTATGTTGTGTGTGTGTGTTTAGAGTTATGCTAAAATCTACAGAAGCGAAGATAATTCTCATAGATGCTTTTAGTCTTTGGACCCTGATTAGAGGTAGTTTACACCCTAGACATGAGACAGAATAGGTTTGAGAAGAGCAGTCTATCAGGCTTGCCTTAGTGAAAGAGCAGGAAAATGAACATAAGCTGTTTCAGAGCTCTCCTAGGGACAGGAGGTCAGGAGATGTCCTGCCTCCTCTCTGGCTCCTACTGGAGGAATGCTTAGTTCTGGTTCTGGGTCCCTTAGGCAAGATATCTGGGTCCCTTTGGGACATCTAGTTCTCTTCCCTCTTTGTCTATTGTCTGTCTTTTGTGCACCAGTCTGTCCATGTCTGTCAATGTATGTCTGAGTTTCCATTGAGTTGTTTGAATGTTGATCTGTGTTTCATGTTCAAAAGAAAAAAATGGTTAAAACTTTATCTGCTGGTCATTCACCCCTTGATTTAGTTTTAACTCATTTTAAAAACAAAAACAAACAAAAGAAGCAGTCTCAATTGGCCTTTGGAACCCTGCACCTGTAGCTAGGAGTCTAGCATAGCTGGAGAAGTCCTGCCAGGAGCTGAATGTCTGTAAAAGCTGCTCTTAAAGGGGCCAGCAGTTTCTTGGCTTCTATGGCAAGTAAGCTGATGGTTGGTTTTCCTAGAAAAATCTCAATGACTATATTTATTGGGTTCAGCAGTGGCAGGGTGCTCCCTTCTTGAAATTATAGCTAGAAAAAGTAAGAATTTTGTTCAGACTAAATATAGAAGATGTGTGTGGCCACTTCATTTTTGTTTCTGACTGATTTTAAAAGTATAAATATGTTCTGCATGTCTTGGTTATAGATTATTTACTTATAAGTTATTGGGTATGATTAAAAATTTGTAACATTGGTAACAGAAAGTTGGCTTAAAACTGGTAACTCAGGGTTGGAGTAATTCAGAACAGCAGCACGTGGCATGAGTCAACCCAGGGAAACAGGTCTCTAAAGATACCTCTAAATTGGGATAATATTTTGTGTCATTCTTATCCTAGAGATGAGACTTATAAAAGATAGGATCTAGGGCAGTGTCTCTTTGACATATTGAAGGCTGCACCATCATGTGTTCGTGTGCAGGAATTGGCAGCCAAACTTTGTAACCTGGGTGATTCACTTGGTGGTTTTAGAGAGACAGGCTCAGGATTCTAACTCATACATATTTGTAATTAAGAAAAAAATCTGGCAGGTAGAGATTGTTGCAGGGTCTGTGAAGGGTTCATGAGGCTATGGAACTTGTGGGGGCATAGCATCCTGGCTTGCCTACTCAGGCTGCCATTCTAGGAAATTCTTACAGAATTCTTATGGGTTCAGAGGATTGCTCTTATACTATTCCTTTGCATTCTGGTGATTGTAAAGGGTTTGCTTTCAGTAACCTTGTAATTTTAAAGAACCCATGAAGCAATGTCGTTGGGAAGTTTTGCCTCATGGAAGCCCTACATTATGTCAAAAATTTGTCACTGCTTCAATACAGGAAGTTAGGACTTTTGAGTCTTTCAGTGTATATTATTCATTATATGGATATTTTATTAGCTGATACCTCTGAAGGAGTTTTACTTCAAACCTTTGCTCTTATACAACAAGCTTTAAAATTTTCAAGGAGTGGTTGTTCCAGAAAAGATTCAAAGGCAATATCTTTTTCAATATTTGGAACATAAGTTATATAGTAAACAAATTGTGGCATAGAAAATTCAAATAAAACAATTTACTTACTTTAAATGATTTTCAAAAGTTGTTAGGAGATATTAATTGGCTCCTCATCTTAAGCTTACCACACAGAAGAACTTAAATCTGTTTGAAATTCTCAAGAGGGATACAAATAGCTTTAAAAAGGGTAGAGGAAACTATTAGTCAGCAACAGATACATTATATAATCTATAATCAATTGTTGGCTGTTTTCATCGTTGCTACAATTCACATGCCCACTACAGTCCTTTGGCAAAAGGGACCATTAATGTAGATTCATCTTTCTTCATCTCCAAGTAAAGTTTTAACACCCAATTATGAAGCTGTTGCTGTATAAATACAGAATTGTAGAATAGAATCAAGAAAGTATTTTGGGAAAGAACCTAATGAAATATTTATTATTCCAAACAGCAATTAAATTGGTTATTGGAGAATACTGAGATTTGTCCTATTGCATGTACAAACTTTTCAGGCAAAATTGGTAATCATTATCCAAAAGACTAGTTATTAACAATTTGCCTCTGTGCATTCTTTTGTATTTCCTGTAAATTTATACATACAGCCCATAGAAAATGGGCTTACTGTATTTACAGATGGCTCATCTAATGGGAAAGCAGCATATATGATTGGATCACATATTCATTCTCTTGAGTTCCCCCCTGCTTCAGCACAAATAATTGAACTACATGCTGTAGCTGCTGTTTTTGAAATGTTGAAAATTTCAACTTTTAATTTGTATACTGATAGCCAATATATAGCTCATGGTTTGCAGTTACTTTAAACTGGTCCTTTTTTGATACTGCCAATTCTCAAATTTTGTGATTATTCAAATACAACTAAATTTAAGAGAATGTACTGTTCCTCATTTTGTAGGACATTTAAGAGCTCATACTGGATTGCCTGGACTCCTTGGTCAGGGCATGGCAGAGCAAATTTGTATGCCTGGATGATTATAGGCCCTACACATGGAACAATTAGCCAAACAATCTCATTCTTTACATCATCAAAATAGTAATAGCTTGAGACATCAATTTGGCATTTCTAGAGAATGTGCAGGTCAAATTGTAAAGACTTGTCCTGAATGTCCTCAATTTCTTTCTGTACTACATAATGGTGTTACTCCTCAAGGACTTATCCCTAATCAATTATGGCAAATGGATGTTACTCATATTTCTGATTTTTGGAAAATTAAAATATGTACATGTGTCTACTGACACGTTTTCAGGCTTTCTAATTGCAACTGCAATAACAGGAGAAGCAACTAAATATGTAATTAGGCATTGCCTACATTGTTTTTCTATGTTTGGTGTTCCAAGTCAGATTAAAACAGATAATGGAACTGACGATTACAGTCAACCATTTGAGATGTTTTGTTGACAATTTAATATTACCTATATTACTGGGATTCCTTATAACCCTCAAGGACAAGGTGTTCAGAAACAGTTACTGAAATTTTTAAAACATTTGGATGCCAAGGAACTCTCTGAGTGTCTATGCCACCCTACAACTAGGCATACTTATGCCTAGGTGAAATGGAAGGATCCACATACTGGCACATGGCATGGTCCTGATCAGGTATTTAATATGGGAAAGTTTTTTCTGCAGGATGCTGAAGGAACATGCTAGCTGCCAGAGTGATTGGTGAGATATGCTGATGCTGGGACAAAGAATGATACTGAGCTGTGAGCTTGCTGAGTGCCTGACAATGGTGACTGGGAAGCTGTATTGGACATACGTTCCTGACCTACCTTTGCTTGCCTATATCCCAGATGGGACAAGCTGCCTTGCCTCAAGACTTTAGAACTTGTGGGGCAGAGAATCAAAAAGAGAAGTTTTAATAACTCCTCTCTTCCCTTTAATATGATCAGTTATTCTGACTCAGTCATAGGCTGCTCTAGAAATCAATCCAATATTGGAAATAACAGTCTTCATTTGGAACGCTGGTTCTGGACAGTTTCAGAGACGTATTTGAAAGTTGACCACTGCCTTATATGAAGTTACATTTGCAGTGGATAAAATTGAGACAGGATCTGGAGTTGGAACAGTGTTAATGTATACGCTAGGGCTCCTAATCTTTTATTAATTGGTCATGTTAAAATTTTGTTCTACAATATTTAATATAAGTTGTATTGATTGTACACTTTCTACATTGTGTTTGTTTGGTTGGTTGGTTTTGGTTTTGGTTTTGGTTTTGGTTTTGGTTTTGGTTTTGGTTTTGGTTTTGGTTTTGGTTTCGGTTTTGGTTTCGGTTTTGGTTTGGTTTGTTTTGGTTTTGACACAGGTTTCTCTGTGTAGCCCTGGCTGTCCTGGAACTCACTTTGTAGACCAGGCTGGTCTTGAATTCAGAAATCCACCAGGCTCTGCCTCCCAAGTGCTGGGATTAAAGACGTGTGACACCACCACCCAGCTAATTGTATACTTTCTAATTGTTTTAGTGTATTGAAACCTGGCATGTCTGTTATGGTGGTCTATCAACAGCTTTTTTGCAAGTACTGGAAGTCCTGAGTCAGGCTTTAAACAGAAACAAGAGGGTAGTAGGCTTGAGTGTTGCTGATATAGTTTAATTACATTAAGAGCTAGTACCACTGCTTTGGCAATTACTTTGACACAAGTTACAACGGCTACTTTTGTTAATCATTTAGCAAAAAATGTTACTAATGTTTTGAGTATTCAAGAGGACCTAGATATGTGTTTGAAACAATAGATTGACACTCTATATGATACTATTCAAATTATTGGATAGGAGGTCCAGGGTCTAAGAGTAAGGAGCCATCTCAAATGTCATGCTAAATGCCAATGGATTTGTGTTACTTCTAAAATTTACAATGATGGTCACTATAATTGGGGAAAAGTTCAAAGGCACTTGCAGTATATTTGGCATAATTCTAACACCTCTCTAGATGTTTTAACTTTGCATAGTGAGATTATGAATTTAAAGAAAGCTGCTCTGCTGAGCTTTAATGCTGCACATACAGCTGATAAAATAATTTGTGGCCTAAGGTCAGTATTTCCATCTTGGTCAAGCTTCAAGCATGGCATTTATAGCTTAATCATGCTAGCCCTTCTTGTCCTGAGAATATATTTATTTCTGCCCATTGTGATAAAACCTGTCTTTAACAACATCAACATGTTGGCAGCCAAAACACATGGCTTGAAACTAAAAATTAACCCCCAGACAGAGTTATTAATTTAACAGGCTGCCAGCCAATGATGGATAAGTTCTGCACAGTGCCTTAGCAACCTAAGACAGAATAGCATTGCTTTTGATAATGCTCATTCCATGACCAGTAAGGAAGACATTCTTGTCAGAATGACCTAAGACAGGCACAGTCTTGTGTATGAATAAAAAGTGGGGAGATGTGGAGAGCTTTTGGAGCCATTTGGCAGGAATCTGACATTGGGCCAGGACAAGGAAGTAAATTCAGGCAGGAATCTAATTTTAGGCTAGAACAGGGAAGTAAGTTCAGGCAGGAATCTGATTTTAGGCTAGAAGAAAGAAGTAGGCTTCAGGAAGAAGAAAGCTGAAGGAAGAAGGAAGCTGAAGGAAGAAGGCTCAAATATCTTGGTCATCCTAATAAGCCCTTAGAAACGGTGATCACAGGAGTGATCATGGGACTTTGTTTATTGCCTTGCTTGTTCCTTGACTCTCTGTGCTTTATTGTATTGCTTGACCTTATTATCTGCATGTAATTAAAATGTTATAAAAGCAGACTGGAAAAAAATAAACCTACCTCAGCCTCACAACTGGCTGGGGTCATGCTGCAATGTTGCCTAATTGTCTCTTTTCTTTTTAATCCTCACTCCTGCCCTGGAGTACCTGTAAACTAACTGAGCTGGGTTGGTGACCTTTTGTCTTCTCTATCCTTTCTTTCTTAGGTAAAGGGAAGGGGTTGGAAAGAAAAAAATTAGAATAGAGTAATATTATAAGATATTAGATATATGGGAATAGATCACTAAATTTACTCATAAATGAAATATTTTATAGCCATAATCTTACATTGGTAGGAATCTTCACATTTTGATTGAGAATTGAAGTTATATTTTCTTACACTGGTACAGAATTTAAATATTGATACAGGTTTAAGGTTTTCATTGGTATAAATTTTGATACTCTTAAATAGGCATTGCGCCTCTGTAACTCATTTAGGAATACAAGGCTTAAGCCCAGTCCTTTATAACTGCAATTACAAACTGTTTAGGATGATTAAGTAATGCAAGTTAAGGTCGGGGAGTAAACTCATGACAATTTTTTATTCTGATTTAATTGTAATAAAATGGTTCCAATATTATTCAAATAAGTACTAAGAGTAGTCCCAGTTTAGCCATTCAGATATACTATATATAGATAGATAGTCTTCAAAAGCATCAGAGATCCATAAAATATGGTATTTAAAATCATTTCATTATTTATAAATCTTTTGACTAGGAGACATGTCTGCTCCTGACTGTACCACCTTCACACTTCAAAGAGGATATTGAGCATCATTACCTCCATATGGAGTTGCTCCAGTTGTGGCAAGGTAGCCACTGGGCAAGAATTTCCCTAATTCATCTGCAGACAAAAAGTACTGTCCAGGAAAGGACACAAGATGCAGGATAGTCAACAGCTTAGCTCTGCCAAGACAATGTAAGCTAAGCCTTCATATTTCCTGCTTCACTTAAGGTCTGTCAGATGGCTATGGGACAGAAGGCTGAAGACAGATGCTCCAACACTGTTATGAGGAATATAGAAGACTGTCTAGGCAGTCAGCTGTTCTACAAATTGTATATGTTTTGGAAACTATGATTTTTCTACTTCCTATATAGTCAGGTAACACTTAATTCATTCTTGGATCTCTGACCAGGTTGAAGACTAGTTATAGTCTCATATACAAACAAGGTGTTCAGCATTAAGGAAGATGATCTAGATTTGAAAGGATGGTTTTCAGAGGGTAATGCAAGTTAAAATATAATTCAGGTATAGAATTGTAAATTCTTTAAGTTAGGATAGAAAAGAGAGTAATCTATCTAAATTGGCGAATATGGAGCAGCCGCTGGGATGGACGTGTTTCTCATGATCCGGCGCCACAAGACCACCATCTTTACGGACGCCAAGGAGTCGAGCACCGTGTTCGAACTGAAGCGCATCATCTAGGGCATCCTCAAGCGGCCGCCAGAGGAGCAGCGGCTTTACAAGGATGACCAGCTCCTTGAGGATGGCAAAACTCTGGGCGAGTGTGGCTTCACTAGCCAGACACCACGGCCACAGGCCCCAGCCACGGTGGGCCTGGCCTTCTGAGCAGATGGCACCTTCGAAGCTCTCTGCATCAAGCCCTTCTCCAGCCCTCCAAAGCTTCCAGATGTGATGAAGCCACAGGATTCTGGAGGCAGTGCCAATGAACAAGCTGTGCAGTGAGGGCCTAGGCCTACCCCCTAGAGACCCATTCCCCCGATTAAAAAAAAATTGGCTGTCTACCTGAAAAAAAATAAAATAAAATAAATTGGCTAATATGGACTAAACATAAGTGTATATCATACCTTATAATTTGCACAAGAGTTATAACTATGTTCAATTATATCTGAGAGAAACGAGCCTTTTTAATTGGACAATAAGGGGAAATGTTGTGGGTTTGGTCTAATGCTGCTTATATTGTGTTAATTTGGGTACCCAAAATTGCACAAGAATTTGCACATCTGCACACAAGACACTGAGGGACCCTGACCCCAGTTGGTTTTGATTGGTAAATAAAGTTGCCAGCAGACAATAGCTGAGCTGGCAGACAGAGGCAGGGTTTTAGTATTCCTGGGCAATGGACAGAAGAAGGAAGGAAGAAAGAAGAAGGTGATCTACCCCATGCTGGGAGTAGGCCAGGAAAGACAGCATGGCTGAGAAGGTATGGGAAAGAGCACATAGCCACCATGGAGAAGCCAGGGGAGAGCGGCCCAAGAGGGCTGCCTGACTAGGTCCTGGGCTGCAAAGAAGGAATATAGATTTTAGTCAGCACAAACGTGGGAATATCAGAGGGAGGTGGTTTAGCCACATGGAAGTTAGGAAGTATCCCAGCCATTGAGTTGTTTAAGGCTTATCAAAATATAAAGGCTATGTGTGTATTTCATTCAGGAGCCCAGAATATTATGGCAGGTATTGACTGCTGCTGCTGCTGCTGCTACCAGAATCAATTTGAGTAATTAATTGTCTACTGCTGCATGGAACCAATCTGTTGATGTATTAATGTGCCTGGAATTCATGTCTAACCCCAGATCTTTCTACCCTAGTATTACAAATTTGATTACCATAGGCTACCAAACCCCAACTACAGGAAGTGAAATGTTTGCCCAAGATTTAACACCATGAAAGGAGACAGAGCCTCAAACCCAGCTCCAATTGCCAAGCTACGGGTCATATCAACACACTCATACACATACACACACATACATACACACAAACACACACCGACACATATGCACACATACACATACACATACACCACACACCACACACATGAACACATACTGACACATATGCACATGGACTCATACACACATACCAACACATGCACACACACTCATACCAACACATACTACACACACACTCATACTGATACACAGAAACACACACACACACATACATTATGCTACTATATGTACATAAATCTTTTTTCCCTTTTAAATTCTGGAAGGCATCCAGGAAAAAGGAACCGAGCCTGAGAGGTGTGGACCATGCAATTAAACAGGAAGAGTTGACTCATGGGAGCAGCTCAGGGAAGGGCCAAGTGGGAAAAGGAAAGGGAACCATATCAGGCCCACACCATCACAGGCCCAAGAGTAAGGGGTGCTGATCTCGATTTCTCATGCTTTGACCATGACTTTGACCATGCTCTTGTGAGAGGGTCATCTGGCTGGAACTTGGGATGGGAGAGACAGATGGAAAGAGATATGTGTACACAGTTTCTGAGAAGGATGAGAAAAGCTCCAGGAATGGTGTTAGCCATGGGGAGAAATGGAGATGTGGAAGAGCACACTGGTAGCAGATATCTCCCAGGTACATATCACCATTCAAAGGAAGAAATGGATAACGAGAGGGGGAAAGGTCAGCCTTAGAGAGATTTTTATCCTGGCCATGACCAAAACTCCTCCCTAAGGCTCTACTTTCCTTCCCTTCAAAGCCAAAAATCTCTCTCTCTCTTTCTCTCTCTCTCTCTCTCTCTCTCTCTCTCTCTCTCTCTCTCTCTCTCTCACTGCGTGTGTGTGTGTGTGTGCGCGTGCGTGTGCGTGCGTGCGTGCGTGCGTGTGTGTGTGTGTGTGTGTGTGTGTGTGTGTGTGTTAAAGAGGCAGAGAGAGAGAGAGAGACATCCACTTATGTGTAGAAGACCCATTCCCAGGCACAACTACAAAGCTACAAAGTTCGAAGGTCAAACATAGGAATCTTTAGGGGAGAAATAGCTGAGCACGTGATATGGAGTGGTATAAAAGAAAGGCATAGAATATAGACACACACTGGACTTGAGGCGAAGCTTCAAATGACACATGCTGTGTCTTAAATAAACACACATGTACCCCTTGATTCATAGAAGTTCCCAACCCCAAAATGGCCCTAATTTCATCTGTCTTGCAAGGTCTTTGGAAGAGTATACTTAAAGATGCTTTGTAGGACCTCACACATTGGCCATCCACACACATGAACATCATCCCTCCTGGTGAACCCACAGTAAACCCCACCACCACCGTGATACCATAGAGAACTTCTGGAAAGTTATGCAAGGTCTTTTGAAACACAATCTTTTCACTGCACCTATTTAAGTCTGAGGACACAAGAGAAGTTCCTGGGAGGTCCTTTCAACTCCTCTCGCAATAGCTAAACATAGACATCACACAAGTTTGCATCAACCAAAAAGCTTTATTAGCCTACCACCATGAGAGGGTAGGGGAGACAGATGGGGAATGCGCAAAGAAAACAGGGTCCTGCCCCAAGCCCTCAGCTTGAGAGGCAGTTGTGGGTGAGGAGGCTCTAGGCAAAACATTAGTCCCTGGAACTCTGACTTTGGCTCTGGCTGAAGCTGGTTGAACCTTGCTCCTTGAGGATGGACCGGGGCTGGCGGGAGGATGAGGAGAAGACTGCAAAAGAAAAAGAAAAAGGTAAGGTGGATTCTGGGAGCTAAGCAAGCTTCCAAGAAGGGAAAGGGAGTCCTAGGACTCTTAAGGAAGGCCTTAGCCCTGACTCTGCAGAGTCAAGCTGTTGGTCTCAGGAGCCTTACCTTCTCGAGAAGAATAGGACTGTCCAGAGGAGTGCTGTGAGGAGGAGCTGCTGGGATGAGGGAAGAAGAAACAGCAGCATTAGATGTGCAGGGAGCAGCAGAAGCAGAGGTACTGTGAGCAAGGACTCAGGGTCAACTCACTGGATATTCTCGCCATCCAGCAGACGGCGGTAGGTGGCGATCTCCTGCTCCAGCCTTGTCTTCACATCCAACAAGATGTTGTACTCCTGGCTCTGCTGCTCCATCTCGCAGCGAAGCTGAGCCAGCTGCTCCTCCACACTGCTGATCAAACCCTGGATCTGGGACAGCTGCATACAGTATCTGCCTTTGGTCTCTTCTAGGCTGTTCTCCAAGGATGCTTTCTGTGAGGGAAGAAAACAGGAATGAAGATCAATGGTGATGCTCACCTCTGTCTCTGCTGAAACCCTGGGCACATTATTGAGATAGGTACATAGATCTTGACCCCAGCTGGAGCAGTATTTAGAAGAGACATATTGGAAAAAATGTTTCCCAAACATTCAGGCTTTAATTTCTCAATCTCTATAATGGATACCATGGCGCTTCCAGTCTCATTCCCTGGTGGCTCCTGAGGGATGGGGACTACTGGACTGCACTAGGGCCCCTTCTTCATACCATGCTGAGCTGGGACTGCAGTTCAATCTCCAGGCCCTGGAACACCCTGCGGAGCTCAGCCACCTCGCTGCGGTTGCTCTGGATTAGATCACTGTTAGAGGCCACCTCTTTGTTCAGCTCCTCAGTCTGAGACAGAAGAGAGGGAAAGGTGTGAGACTCTCCAAAGCCTACTTGGCCAAGAGTCATGGAGTAGGGAGGAAGCGGGCCCCCACCTTTCTCAGGAACCAGGCCTCCACATCTCTGCGGTTCTTCTCTGCCATCTGCTCATACTGGTCCCTCATCTCATTCAGAATGCGGCTGAGGTCCACACCGGGGGCTGCGTCCATCTCCACATTGACGTCCCCACCAGTCTGACCCCTCAAGGCAAGCATCTCCTAGGAAAGATCACAAGAGCATGGTCACATCTCCTGGGAAACTCACCACACCAGCCCTCCATCCCCAAACCCAGCAGGAGCCACACCTCCTCATGGTTCTTCTTCAGGAAGGCCAGCTCTTCTCTGAGGTTTTCAATCTGCATTTCCAGGTCAGCTCTGGACAGGGTCAGCTCATCTAGCACCTTGCGCAGGCCATTGATGTCACCCTCCACGGACTGCCGCAAGAACAGCTCATTCTCGTACCTGGAAGGAGAGAAGTCAAAGCTGAAGATGGACCTACTGTGTCCCTGGCCTCTGCCCTCTGCCCTCTGCCCTCTGCCCTCTGCCCTCTGCCCTCTGCCCTCTGCCCTCTGCCCTCTGCCCAGCATTTTGGCTGCTCACTTGGTCCTGAAGTCATCAGCTGCCAGCCTGGCATTGTCAATCTGCAAAGTGAACTGTGCATTCTCCTGGGTGGCAATAATGATCTAGAGAGAAAATGAAAAGATGCGAAGTCAGATCACCCAGAGACCCTACGACTCAAGGACAGAGAAGAGCAAAAGGAGCCACCCCAAGCCCAGCAGGCCAGCTCCTAAAGCTTCCAACAGCTGATTACATACTTCTCTACACAGCTCAAGTTATATGCACGTGCACTCATGTCTACCATCACCCCTATCCTGGGCACAGAGTTAAGGAGCTAAGCTTGCAGCATAAAGTATCCTCCAGGAGATTAAGAGTCAGGGTCCCAGGTCCACCTGAGGCATGGATGTTCTTAAAGGACCCTCAGCCCCTGCTCTGGATAAGTATGACCATTAACCTCCAAAGGTCTTTAGTCTTCTTGCCTATGTATTAGCCTCTCTAAAACTGTCTTTGCTAAAGGCCACTGTAGTTCTAACCTCTCATCCACCAGAGCCACCCACCTTGCTCTTCAGGTCCTCAATGGTCTTGAAGTAGGGGCTGTAGTCTTTGATCTCAGTGGGCCGCTGCCTCTGGTACCAGTCCCGGATCTTCACCTCCAGGTCTCTGTTGGCCTCTTCCAGGGCACGCACCTTGTCCAGGTAGGTGGCCAGGCGGTCATTGAGGTTCTGCATGGTCACTTTCTCACTGCCCACCAGGAGCCCATCACCAATACCACCGCCAAGACCACCACCAAGACCAGCACCAAAACCACCACCAAATCCATCAAATCGACCACCAAATCCACTACCAAGTCCTCCACCAAAACTGCTGCTGCTGAAGCTCCCACCATAGCCACCTCCAATCCCACAGACTCCCCCAGAGGAGAAGCGAGAGGAGGTAACTGACATGCCCCCGCAGGTGCTGGGAGCCCGGCAGGATCCTCCAGCCAGGATGGAGGACATGCGGCTAGAGCCACCACCGATGCCACAGGAGCCCTTCATGGAGCTGGAGGAGGTGAACTGGCGGCTGCAGGTGGCCATGCTGAGGAACTGGAGAGTGTGGGCAAGTGAGCAGGGAGAAGAGAGAACTGCTCAGTGGAGGCTGCAGATGCTGAGGGTGCCTCAGACTCCAGGTTCTTTTATATGCACCAGGGGAAGGCGGGACCTCCAACTGCTGACTCCAGTTCCCCTGGGGATTTCCTCAGTCAGTCCTGTCTAACACCCTATTCTGGGTTGTTCAGCCCAGGGTGGACTCTCTCTCTTCCATTGCTGGCTCAGAGTTCCTGCCCAGATCTGTGGGTGTGGGGCCAAGAGAAAAACACACAAATTCAAGTCACTACTGACTCACGTTGTGTAGTCAGAAATGGGCTTCTGTTCCAGGAGCCTGAGGGGAGAGCAACAAGGAGCCCTAGGTGCAGGCAACCTCTGGCAGGCGCGTCCTCAGGCTGTGAGTCAACCAGTCCCTGCCCCACAGTGAGAACCTTTGGTGGCTAGAGTCTCACTGATGTCATCCCAAAGTTGGATACTGTCGTATGAATCCTACAAGGCACGTGGTAGACCTAGGTTGTTCAACAGGGATCCTGAAGTCTTTCACCTCCCCTCTCTGTGCCTGCTCTCCCTCCACAGGGACAAGTCTGGGCTGGGTAGCTGCAGTCCTTTCTAGTTCTAAAAAATCAGAGGTTTCCATTCCCATAGGATCTAGTTTGCATTTGGAAGCTGCCTTTGAGACACCAGGATGTCCAGAGTGGTGTCCACCATAGCATCCACACACTATGCTGCCACAGACCCACTGCCTCTCACTCACTGCCCAGTACAGAGGACCTTGTCATCCTTCTGGGCCTCAGTTCTTTTAGGACACATACAAGTCACAAAGAAGCATGCCTGCAGGACCCTTTCCCTGTGGTCAGCCTCTCCATCCTCCCTCTGCAACCTTGCTGCTTTTCGATCCAACCTTTACATTCTGACTCCTAACGTAAAACCCCTGCACTAAGAGAATGCCCAGCCACAGCTCCTCCATGCCACCTCCTGCCCTCACCCACTCAGGGACACCCCCTTGCTCTGCTGTGGATTCAGTAGAAGGGAATTCTATCTTGCTTCTAATACTGTCTGTCTGTCAACAGCCCTACCCCCACTCTGCCCCTTCATGGTCTCAGAGTTCCCATGTGGAAACCATCTTGCCCAGGAACTGCTCAAGCTGGGCGTGGTATCTTTGTTCGCCCAGTGTGCACAGGGCTTTGCACTGGTAAGGAATACCTGTCATGCTTGCTACACACTTCTCAGAAGCAGGCCCATGGTGGGTGTTGTTCCCAACACCAATCTACAGGTGACAGAGGCTCAGTAGGTTCCCGGAACATTAGACTCTTCACCATCAAGAATCTCTCTCTGCCCCTCTCAAATTCACATCATTTCTTGATCCTTGGATTAACCTTGTAGGTGACAAGGACTGAGGAAGAACACGAGAGTGATGGGAGTCAACCAGTGCCACTAAACTTATAGCCATGAAGCCAGAACTCTCCAGGCTCCCATGATGCCTTGCAGGCAGGAGCCAGGTAAGCCCAATGCTCACCTCCCTGCCCATAGTGCTTGGTAGGAGCTCTGACCACAATGGGCATAGCCTCGGCCTGAGAGCAAGGATGGAGTCTGGGCCCAAAAGCAGTCTCTTGGATCCCATGAGGCCACACCCACGGCACTTGACTCTGTCGTTTTGCTGACGTTCCTCTCTTGAGGTGACAGGAGCCCAAAGAGTCTTGCCTAAGTGATTCTGGGACAGGAAAGTGTATTTATTGCTATCACAATCATTTTGGGCTATTGATCACTCAAATAGAAGTTAAACTACTCTGCTGTGTTCTATAGTCTCCTCTGGCCTTGACCCCAGCAGTCGTCTCCAGGCCTGGGCGTCTGGAAAAAGAAGACGTCAGATGGGACGTATTAGTAGATCAAGCACTGAGTGGTTTGATCAGAGCATGGAAACAGGAGCACACACATTAGACATGCTGAGCTTAGCAGCAGCGGCCTCTACCCTGACAGGCACAGGGCTTCAATTCTCTCCTCCCTGCTGTTATCTGCTGCCATGTGCTTCTCCCAGGGAACACACTTCTAGAAAAGGGGTGTGCTTTTCTCACAAGCCCACTTTGCTCAGAATTTCATCTTTTACAAGTCAACGTACAAGACCCAAGAATATGCTTAGAGGGTTTAAGCACCCCCAAAGTGAAAGGCTTCTGAGGGGAAAGAGCAATGGACCTCAGCACATGCGCTCCCGAATATTAATTTTTTTTCTGTTTGGTTTTCTTTCTCCCGATTCATTCCATTTGTCAAAATAACATTTCTCTGTGTAGCCCTGGCTGTCCTGGAACTCACTCTGTAGATCAGGCTAGCCTCCAATTTAGAGACCAATCTGCCTCTGCCTCCTGAGCGCTGGGATTAAAATCATGTACCACTACCACCATCCTGAAAACTATCTTTAAAATTCTTTAATATAATCTAAACAGCGGGGCCCACTATCACCCACTGTCTCATATCTGTTTTGGAGGCCCTGAGCTAGCACATCTGCAGTCAACCACCACCAATATCTTTATGTCCTCTTTCAGGGCCTTGAGCTGGCCCACATATGTTCCTTCTGTGTTATCTTTAAGTTAGGATAGATGATAGAGTAATTCATCTACATTGCCAAATATGATAGACTAGACATTATAAGTGTATATCATACTTTACAATTTGCATAATAGTTTTAATTGTGTTCAATTTATATCTGAGAGTCTTTTTAACTGGACAATAAGGGGAAATGGGTTTGGTCTAATGTTGCTTATATTATGTTAATTTGGGTACCCAAAATTGCACAAGAATTTGCACATCTGCATACAAGACACTGAGGGACCCTGACCCCAGTTGGTTTTGATTGGTAAATAAAGTTGCCAGTAGACAATGGCTGGGCTGGCAGACAGACAGCTTTTAGGATTCCTGGGCAATGGACAGAAGAAGGAAGAAAGAAGAAGGTGATCTGCCATGCTGGGAGTAGGCCAGGAAAGACAGCATGGCTGAGAAGGTATGGAGAGAAAGCATAGCCACCATGTAAAAGCCAGGGGAGAGTGGCCCAAGAGGGCTGCCTGACTGGGCCCTGGGCTGCAAAGATGAAATATAGATTTTAGTAAGCACAAACTTGGGAATATCAGAGGGAGGTGGATTAGCCATGTGGATGTTAGGAAGTAGCCCAGCCATTGAGTTGTTTAAGGCTTATCAAAATATAAAAGGCTGTGTGTGTATCTCATTCAGGAACCCAGAATATTGGGAAAGGTATGGAGCCACTGCTGCTGCCAGGATCGATTTGAGTAATTAATTGTGCTACATGGAACCAGTCTGTTGATGGATGGATGGGCCAGGAATTCATGCCCAAACCCAGACCATCTTCCCTAGGATTGGAAATGGTCGTCTTGATCACCATAGGCTACCAAACCCCAACTACAGGAAGTGAAATGTTTGCCCAAGATTTAATAGCATGAAAGGAGACAGAGTCTCAAACCCAGCTCCAATTGGGAAGCTAGGGTTCATATCAACACACACACACACACACACACACACACACACACACGCACACACCATATGATCTTAGGGTCTTCCTGG
The DNA here is from genome assembly GCF_000001635.26 of Mus musculus. NCBI lineage: Eukaryota > Metazoa > Chordata > Mammalia > Rodentia > Muridae > Mus > Mus musculus. The sequence goes on from NC_000077.6 coordinate 100,252,467, forward strand.
ACTGACTGAACAGTGCTCAGCCAACACCACAGATAACACACATACACACACATACAAACACACACACACACACACACACACACACACACACACACACTGTTCTCTACTCTCAGAGGTTAGGGAATAGGAAACAATCTGTCTTTTGACCCTAGAGAGAAACCCACAGTCAGGATCACAGGCATTCTGGTGGTATGAAGTCCTGTGGTGTTTGACTCCCCGACCATATCCACCACAGGAAACAACTAAAGAAGTGTGACCTCATCTGGGACCTAACTATAAAGGAGAAGTCTGACCCTCTGAAGGATCTTGGCAGAGCAAGGTTGTGTCTGGGCTTCAGGTAGTGCAATAAAGTAGAGAAGTAGAGGATACTTCCTGTGTGCTAGCGATGCATATTTATCCCAAAGTTGTCAGAACCAGAACCATTAAGCTACAGGGAACAGGCGCTGATCCAGTCAAGCTGGCATATCTCCAGGCAATAAACTCCTCCCCCATCTCTGCCCTTCGCCCCACCCCTTCTCAGGTATGAAGTCATGTCTCTGTCACGTTTGAATTGGCCAGGAAATATCTTTGGCCAATGCCACACCTCAACTCACAGCGGTTCTTAAATCCAATGGGATCATCAGAATCTCCACATAGACTCCTTGCCTGCCCCAGCCCCTGCTTCTGCATTATCCAGGACAAGCCTGGTCTTGGGGCTCTTTTACAAGCTCCCCAGGGGATTCCCAGGCTGGAGAAGCAGGAGGCAGCTCTGAGAGCTGTGAGATGGAGGGGGGTGTCCAGTGGATATGTGGTTCTCCATGACAGAGCAACCTGGAGTCAGGCAGGGGTGAGCTGCTCAGTATCTGAGAACCTGTGTTCTTCTCTGGGTTGTGGGAATAATGCTGCTGTCTCACAGGCACATGAGGGGAAAGACAAAATAAAGCAAGTGCCTGCTAGACCACTAAGCATCGCTGCAGTTATTCAATGGGGTCTAGAAAGCACCCACTATGTGCCAGACCCTGACTCAAAAAAACAAGACAGAGAGGTCCTCCAAAATGTCCAAGCTAGTGAGAGAATTCGGTAGGGACAATTCCAGTGTTGTGTGTTTGGGTCTTGGTAGAAGACCACCATGTAAGGAGACAGAGCAAGATCCTCAGGAATGAAGAAATATCCATTCCAGACCCAGTTTTGTGACTAGTCCTGGGTCAGTAAGAATCCACATAGGTCAGGCCCTTCCTAGGTATATGCACGGTCCTCTCCCTCCTGCATGTCTGATGTCCCCCACTGAGAGCAAGGCTGTCACAGGCCCTCACACCAGTCACAAACAAGGAGCCCTTGAGGGGGCCTAAGGTCTAGCTGGGATATGGCCTTGCCCTGTCCCTAGAGGTAGAACCACACTAGTTCCAGTATCTCTGTTCCCTTCAACTCTCCAAGAGACACGCACTGCATGAGGGTTGACTGTATTGTCAGGCCCACCGTTTGTTTGAAGTCCATCAAGTCCTCGCAGGCCACTGTCCCTTCTCCCCCTAGATTCAGTGCTGTGCTGGGCACATGCTGTACCGCAGACAGTGCTGTTCACCACATCCATCTCTCTGAAGAAACCTACCAGGAGCTGGTGTGATGGAAGAAGAGTCTCAGGCTCAACTACTGGTGGCATGGGGCTGTGTCTGTCACAGGAAAGGGGAGTTGGTGGTGTGGGCAGACTGCATAGAGATGAACAGTGAACCGTCCACAGTCTCAACACTCAGCCCCAAGCCAGGCTTATCCCCAGTATCTAAGATGTCCTGGGACAAAGCCACCAAGGTTCTCTACACGGTCCCCTAGGACTCAGTGTGGCAGTCTGACCTCATGCCATGGGCCCTTCCATGGGGGTCCCCCACAGAACACACCAAACCCATATCACCTACTCACTCAGGAGAGGTCCACAATCCAGGAGTATCTCCCGCACCACCACCTCCCAACACTGACTCCTCCCAATGGCAGTAAGAGTAAATCCCCAGTCTCCAGAATGGAGGAAGCCCTTCCCTGCCTAACAGCTGAGGAGAGGTAGGAGGTGGAGCTATGGCCTCTTCCCAGAACAGAATAGGGCTTCGCTCCGCCTTCCCCTGCTCCACCCCCAACCTGATAATGTCACACTTTGGGAGAATAGCTGAGTCACAGTTTGTCAGAGCCTTGGTGTCCCAATCCACTCAATGTGGCACCTCTCCCCAGATTCTCCCTGCTTCCTAAGTCTGTGGTTCAGATAAATGAGCTCATGCCCTCCCCCCCCCCCCCCCCCCAGTGAGCCATCCTGGCCCAGGCTGGTTCTTCTGGTTCTTCTGATGCACATCAGGGGCTAGGGGAGCAAGCTTCTCTCTTGCCCCCATCCAAGGTGTACCTGCTGGCAGGGAGCTGAGAGGCGCCAGCTTGATGACACAGAGCTGGTGCAGCTTTGAGTCCCTCGGATGCTGCTGCAGCCCAGGGAAGAACTCACACCCCCACATCAGCATCACTGCTGATGCTGATGCAGCCCAAGGAAGAACTCACACCCCCACATCAGCATCACCACTGCTCTCTCACCTCTCATGGTAAACTCTGTCCTCCAAGGTCTAGGAAGAACCTGGGACCCACCCACAGTCCTCACCCTCCAGTGGCTGGGGCTCATCCCTCTCCCCGGGCGGCCTCCCCTGACCTCAAGCTCCCACTGCATCAGACCTCTGGGGTGTTGACACCTCCGGTGCCTTTGCACTTAGATTCCACTCTCACTCTTGGGCACTGGGAAAGAGAGAAGGTATCTCTAGGTGCTGGTTCAAGATTGCCCCCCATTCCCAAATCCCTGCAGTGAATTTAGACAGAGGACCCCCTTTATACTTCTGCCCAACCTCTCTCTCCTCCAGTCCTTGGATAAAACCAGGAAGGCGGCTGCCTTTCCCAGTGACTTCCAGATTTTACTCAAAGTAGGTGCCCCTGACTCTGTTCTTCACGGCTGCTATCAGAATGAGTCTCGCCTGGCATCCAGAGGTCCCTAGGCACAACTGGAGCAGGAACTGTCCCTCCTCTATTTCCTCAGGACTCAGTTTCCTTCCCTCACCTTTCCTGCCAGAGAGGAATCAAGAGTACCAACCATCAGGGAGAGGGCCACTGCTCCCTGTCCTGGCCCTACACAGGGCCCCAAATCACCCCTATCCTTAGCTGACTGATCACATGAGGAGACACTGAAAGACTCCATTCTCTCTCCCATCCCCAGTAGGAACCTGCCCTTTCCAAGAAGCACAGGCCTCCCACTCATCGCCAAACTATGACCATGAAAGCCGTTCTTGTGGGTTCACGAGACTCCCATGGGAACCTCAACCCACCCGCTCTACCTGCGGGCCTCTCCCCAACCTGGTCCACCTCCTCTCTTAGGGAGGACTCAGAGACCGGATGAGTCACCCCTGGGGAATCAGGCTCCTGCACTTGAGATCTTCCCATCCATTTATGGGTGAGAAATGAGATTGCTCGGAAGGAAGAACCTCGTGACTGCCTGAGGTCATGGGACCGCATACAAGACAAGAGAAGGCTACCTAGGGCCACCCCTGATGTGCTAACTCTTATCCGAGACTGGTTTAGCCTGAACCACCCATCCCCATCAGGGGGGAGATGTCTTCAGGGGATACAAAACAGGCTAAGCTCTCTTTACACAAGCTAACCCATGACCTTCATCTACAAGAGTAATGATGGGTATCCACAGAATGCTTCCCCTGTACCCTACACACACACACACACACACACACACACACACCAGTCCACCTATTGTCACCATGGTCATTTATTTCAGTGTTCAGAACAAAGGCCACAGTTCACTTCAGGTCAGCAAGCTTTAATGGTCTCAAGCATAGGAATGCTGGGGAGAGGCTGTAGCAGGAGGGTGATGCCGGAGCGGAGAGGGAAGCTGCCTCTCTGCAGCCTCGGGGAACTGGGCGGAAGGAGCTGAGTCCTTAACGGGTGGTCTGGTGCACCTGTTCCCGGGATGAGATGACCTTGCCATCCTGAACTTCTTCCACAATGGTGCGCACCTGGCGGGTGGTCACAGCTGCAAGAGAAGCAGACACTCGGGCTGTGAGCAGGTGAAGAAAGCCACTCTCGGCCCTCAGTCCCCTGCATGGAAGCCAGCCCACCCCCACCCTGGTCCTCTACTGATGGATGCTACAAAGTCTTCGCTCACCTCTCAACACCACACTTCATGTATATCCCTCCTGCCCTGACCTGCCTTCTTTCCACCCTGCATTCTGCTGCGACCCCTGTGTGAGCTGTGGTCCCCTAAACAGGCTATTTGGTTCTAACTCACTTTGTCCTTCAGTGTAGACCAAGTGCTGAATGAAGTAAGTCCTATAGCCACTCCTTTGCAATCTGCAGTGCTTGGATTATGTTCCCATCTCCTCCACCACATAGTGATACCCAAGACAAAAGCCCAGATCCTCATCATCTCTGTTTGACTAGAAGCCCCAGAATTAGGACCATATATCCCCCCAGCCCCATAAAGACTGAGATCTGGAGGCCAGGGACCATAATCCTACCTCCCACTAGGCTCAAATCCCCAGAGACAAAACTGCTCTGACCCATCTATAGGGAAGTGGGAGCAAAGAGGCTCTCCAATTCAGATGATGTCTACTCCTTACACCATCATCTCCATGGTAACCAGCCCTCTCTCCATGCCTTCAATCAGACCAATCTTTCTCCTTTGATCTTTTCTCTGAGCATCAATTCTGAGCCCTAACAGGTCCATTCCTCCTATGCTTACTGAAGATTAGCCACCATATCCTGAATTTCCTTAGGGACCCTGGCCTAGCAATCTGCTAGGCGATTCCTGCCACATGCATCCTTCTACCCCAGCCCTCAGTTACCAATATCCTTACGTTCTTTTGGCTTGTACTGAGTCAGGCTGGAAAAAAAAAGTTGGAGAGATTAGATGAAATCCGAGAGTACCTTCCTCACCCCTAATGCCCTAGCCCTGTGGGCCTCTACTCACTGGGCATCCTCTCCCTCCAGCAGACGGCGGTAGGTGGCGATCTCCTGCTCCAGCCTTGTCTTCACATCCAGCAGGATCTTGTACTCCTGGTTCTGCTGCTCCATCTCGCAGCGCAGCTGAGCCAGCTGCTCCTCCACACTGCCGATCAGCCCCTGGATCTGAGACAGCTGCACGCAGTAGCGGTTCTCTGTCTCTGCCAGGCTGCCCTCCAGAGATGCTTTCTGCGGGAGGACAGGTGGTAGTCAGTGAGAGTGGCAAAGCTGACTCCCAGGTGTTAGACCCATCCCTGGGTGCATAACAGCATCCTTACCATGCTGAGCTGGGACTGCAGCTCAATCTCCAGGGCCTGCATGGTGCGCCTGAGCTCGGAGATCTCGCTCTTGCCGCTCTGCACCAGCTCGCTGTTGGTGGCCACCTCGCGGTTCAGCTCCTCGGTCTACAAACAGGACACAGGACAGGAAGCATGAGCCTGGACCCTTCCCGAAGTCAGAAGCTCCATGGCTCCCATGACCCAGAGCTCAGACAGGTACTGATCTATTCATACTCTATCCCTTAGCTGTAACCACCTTCCTGAGCTCCCCTGAGCCTTGATCAGCCTTGTCCCCAAGCTCCCTACTTCCCCAAGGCTTGAAACATACTCATTGAAATGTTATGGCTAATCTCTACAAGTAGCAGGCAATAGAACAGAAACTTTAAGAACCAGCCAGGACATGTAGCCCAGCCTCTGATGCTGATTCCTAGCTTCTTAAAGAATGATGGAAATCCCCAGGGTCTTTACCCGCAGTGTTGTTTCCACAAGGCACCTCCCACTCATCCCCCCAGATGACTGGCTAGCTAACACCAGCTCTGTTGATGCCACAGGCAATCCTGACTCTGTAGAGTCCACATAGTTTGACCAGGTAGGGCACCCCTAAGGTGACAGGTTATTGTTGGGGCTCAGGACCCTGAGGCCTGTCTGGATTGCAGCTGCTCTCACCTTGCTGAAGAACCAGTCTTCGGCATCCTTGCGGTTCTTCTCCGCCATCTTCTCGTACTGATCACGCATCTCTGACAGGATGCGGCTCAGGTCCACACCGGGAGCGGCATCCATCTCCACGTTGATTTCGCCGCCCACCTGGCCTCTCAGAGCATTCATCTCCTGTGAGAAGAGGGGATGAAGATGTGGTCCTTGGGGCCAATGTTGACCCTACAGACCTAAGCCTTCCCTAGCCCACATTTAGGTCTAAGTCCCTTCCTAAAGACCTTTGGATCTACCCAGCCTCTTCCCTCTGACCCTCCTATGATTTGTTGGTTTGTTTGTTTGCTTGTTTGTTTGCTCTGTGTGGACTCGATGCCCACCTTCACACTGTGCCTCCCTCATTACACAGAGGGTATTCCAGAGACATCTGATTCTAGTCCTTTGCCCAAAAAAACCTTCCCTTCCAATCTCCAAATGCCTTTGTGCAGTCCAAGTTTAAGAGTTGGAACTAAAACAAGCGCTTGGGCCTCTCCCTCTTCCTCTGTCACTGTGAGTGAGGCAGGGAGAGGAGGGAAGGCCTCTCTGAGGCCCAGCAGGTCCCTAAGATGCAGGGATGTGTGGAAGCTCTGGACCACAGGAATGAAGACTCTAAAGAAAAAGGGCAGCCCTATGGGATGACTAAACTCAACAAGCCCTCTCGCCCACGCCCTCCACTGCAGGTAACCCCAGGGCTCTGCCACCCACTCCTCATCTTCTTTGACCTGCTGACCCTGACTCCTCACCTCCTCGTGGTTCTTCTTCAGGTAGGCCAGCTCCTCCTTGAGATTCTCAATCTGCATCTCCAGGTCGGCTCTGGCCAGGGTCAGCTCATCCAGCACCCGGCGCAGGCCATTGATGTCGGCCTCCACGCTCATGCGCAGAGCCTGCTCTGTCTCAAACCTGCAATGAAAAACCAGAGACCTCAGGCCAGGATGCTCTAACAACATAGGTCTCTGTCCTGGTGTCATCTCTGCCTTCCCTTTGCCAAAGCCAGAACAACTGAGAGAGGATCAGAGGGTGGGATGGAAGCAAGTTGCAACCCTAACCCCAGGGACAACCACAAGACAAGACCCCATGCCCACTGGCTTCCTGACTCCTCCTCTGCTTCCCCCTCCCCCAGCTACCTTCAGAAGAGGCTGTCTTTGCTCATCCAACTAACGGCTCAGCTCATAACTCCCAGGCCCTCTCCCCTGTCCTCTGAGAAGTCATAGGGTAAGGGAAGCTGCCCCAGAATCCCCCTCAGCTTGTAACCCTCTGGGACTCACTTGGTACGGAAGTCATCGGCTGCCAGACGAGCATTGTCAATCTGGAGCAGGATGCTGGCATTGTCCACGGTGGCCACAAGGATCTGGAGAGATGACAAAGCAATAGGTCATTGAGTTTAGCATGGGTCAACCCAGGTCCACGTTCTGAGCCAGGCTTCCTGGCTGGAGGCTGGGATTCACTGCTTTCAGAGAAAACCCCTTTTCCTGCCAGCCACTCCCTACGCAGTGTTGCCCTTGTTGGCAGAGATGGACTGATGGGAGGGAGTCCAATGAGATGAAGCTTAGTGCTGTCTGCTCATGCCGACCCTCCTGGTGCCAGTCTCAGCCTGAGGGCTGAAGAGGCCTCAAGCTGGAAGGTGGAAGGAGTTAGATAATGTTGGAATATCCTTAGGGACAAAAGGAAATGCCAAGGAAGCCAGAAAAGAAAAGTCCCCAGAGCCTTCCCACAGGAGTCCACTGCCCTACCCCTCTCCTGCTTCCTCTCTTAGCATTGCTGTGGGGCACACTCTCAGAACCCAACCCCCAAGCCCCTTCTTCCTGGGACACTCACAAATCTAGCTCCACTCTACGGAACCAGCCCTCCACCTAGATCATGATTCCACCTCCTAGACCATGATGTCTCACAGTCTAGGCATCAATGACACGAAGACTGCTCCAGGAGGAAACAGACACTCAAAGGAGCCTCACAATGCCAGCTTGTTCCTGGCCCAGCCAGTTGCCCCTTCAAAGGGAAATGGGTCAAACTAGAACCTAGAGACCCTGTGGCAGCCCCAGTTGACTCCAGGCCTTGATGAGGGCAGGAGGTGGGTGGTTTATGCCCCTCCCGCCAGCAATCCTACCTTGTTCTTCAGATCCTCAATGGTATGGTAATAAGCGCTGTAGTCTCTGGCTGGCCCCGGGGCCTGCTTCTGGTACCAATCTCGGATCTTCACCTCCAGCTCAGTGTTGGCCTCTTCCAGGGCACGCACCTTGTCCAGGTAGGAGGCCAGGCGGTCATTGAGGTTCTGCATGGTGGCCTTCTCCCCTCCAGCCAGCAGCCCATCGACACCCCCAAAGTTGCCTCCATAACCACTGCCAGTGCCAAAGCTGTAGCAGCTGGAATAACTGTTGCTCCCAAGAGCACTACCCAGGCCACTAGCTGACCCCAGCCTGCAGGAGCCTGCACCCAGGCTGCCAGACAGTCGGCAGGAGGTCCGAGATGAACCTCCACCCAGGCCAGAGGAGCCCTTGATAGAGCTGGAGGAGGTAAACTGGCGGATGGTGGTGGTCATGGTGGCAGCGGGCAACGGATGTGGAGCTGGAGGGCTTGGGAGGAAGAGAGGCGCCAAGATGCGTGCTGCGCTGGGGCTCGCCTGCTTCCTTTATAGGGCAGCCAGTGGGCGTAGCGATTACAACAGGCTCTCCGCTGTTTCCATTCCCCTGGGCTTTCATCACCCCTGGACACCCGCCAGCTCCCAGGTGGCTATGGGCCCCCTCCCCTCCCACCTCTGGGCTCTGCTTCATTTCACCAAACCCTGTCCTGGGTATCATGGTCGTGTGTGTGTGTGTGTGTGTGTGTGTGTGTGTGTGTGTGTGTGTGCATGTGCGTGTGTCGGTCTGTCTGTCTCTGGTCTCAAGCCTGTCACCTGTGATTCAGGCAGGCCCTCCAGCTACGCTTTCCCATGACCTAATACGGACAAGAAGAGCTGGCGACATCACCTCTACCCAGCCCTCCCAGGCAGCTGCCACCCCAGTTTGATGGGAAATGAGGTAGGGAGTTAGGCACCCCACACACCTGAGGTGTCTTTCCTTCCCATCGTGCCACTACCCGCGTGTGAAAAGCCTGGATCTGGGGATTGGGGAAATCAGAAAGACCAAGTACACATCCTGACTTGAGAACTAGGTCTATACCCGCCAGGCCCACCACACAACACAGAAACTACCTCAAGCCTCCAATTGCCAACCTGGGCAGGAAATCAGAGCTTAGCAAAGAATGTGATGTCCAAACAGGCCCAGTTCACTCAAGCCGTGGGCTGGCATAGCACATCCTTTTGCTCGTCACTAGCTGCATCACCCCTGACCCAGGAATCACCCCTCTGAGCAGTCCCAACACCCAGGGATAAGGCCCATTCTTGCCAGTTTTCTGAAACTGTCCCCATCCCTGAGTCCCTTAGGAAGCCCAGACTTCCCTTTTAGATTTTTCTCTACTTCCTTCCTACAGTACAGCTTCCAGGACCAGGTGGGCAGACACGAGCTCAGCTAAAGTTCCAGGGAAAACAGAGCTATGCATAGGAGACTCCCTTATGAAAGGGAGTCTGTAGGGACCATGAATGAGTTGTTTCCTTTCACGTTCCTTACCCTTTTCTGTATCCTGATAGACCTAAGAGGATAGAACAGCTCAGGTCCCAACCAGAGGGAAGCAAAAAAAGATATCGCTTAACACTCTTACCCCACCCCATTCATGCCAGGTTCCCCAAGACAAAGACCACAGCATGATTCCCCAGGGTGGGCCACAGGCCCCACCCCCTAGCTCCACCTAGCCCCACCCACTATCCTAAGCCCAGCCCTCAGTCCCAGGGTCCTGGGAGGCCTGCTGGGCGGAATGAGGTCTTGTTTCAGACTGCCAATGGGTTCCTCCTCCCAGACAGGTCTAGACAGCCCCCATCGGCAGCTGGGAGAGGTTTCCCCAATAGCCCAGGCGCTGCCAAGCCACCAAAGCAAACAGGATGCCCCCCACACTCACAAACACCGCTGCCGCCGCCCCACCCCACACACACACACCCCCAGGGAGCCAGGTAGAGCCGGTCTAGCTTCTTGGGCTGAGACTACCAGGCTGCCACCCCCTCATCCATCAAGGTCCTCGACCACTCCAAGAAAGTTAGTTGCCTTTCCCAGTCAGACCCCTGTCCCTTTGTTTTAATACAGGTGTTCTCTAACAGGTGTGGTACCCAGAAAGCCTGCAGGCCCTCCCAGGGACCAGCAAGCAGGAGCCAGCCCCAGAGGCAGATTCTTAGAAAACAGGATGCTCCCCACCTCCACCCTCAATCCTTCCATCTCCTCCCCGTCTTAACTTCCAAAACAACCCAAGCCTGCATGGAGTGGGCAGAACAAGCAGGCAGGTGACAAGCGATACCAGACGCTTAGGTGAACCCTCCCCAGCTGCTGAGCCCACGCTGCCTGAGCCAATGACAGGACAAATGATGAATTCAAGGATCAGACTTCTTCAAAGCTTTATTAGCAATTTCTGGGGTCAACCCAAGGGGCCTCTCTGTAAGGGGCAGCACAAAGCAAACACAGAAGGCAACAGCTAGCTCATAGGAGTTCAGGCTTGGCAGTAGATGCAGGGAGCTGCAGCCTAAGGTCCTGGGCCTGGGCTATCATACGCAGACAGGGGCCTCAGTGGGTGGAGCGGTGCACCTGCTCTCTGGAGGAGACCACCTTACCATCCTGGACTTCCTCCACAATGGTGCGCACCTGGCGGCTGGTCACCATGCCTACAGATGACAAAGGAGGGGTCACAGAGAGGCTCAGGCAGGAGCCCCCCTGCAACCCACCAGCTAGGCTGTAGCACCGCTAATCTCCCCCGATGTCCTATACACAGGACAGGATTAGACTCTTACCTTCTCGGGAGGGCTGCGAAGCCAGGGATGAGGAGTATTGAGTAGCCAGGCTGCGGGGAGAAGGGGACCTGTCAGCCCAGAGGTGCCACAAGCAAGGAGACCCTGGGAGCACGTCTGGGAAGGATAAACAGCTGAAGAGGCCCCAAAAGAGTAAGAGAGATCCCACAACTTGGATAATCACAGCTAGGAGTTCACAGAGGACAGCACAAGCCAAGGATCAGATCCCATAGGCTCCTCAAACCAGGAAGGAAAAAAGAAATAGCCAAGGGCATTTGTGACTGTGTTGTGGGCTACTGAAGCAGGATTTACAAGGAGACACTGCACAAGTGGGTTTTCCATATCCTGAAGGGCCCAATAAGACTCCTTTCTTTAAAGCAAGAGACACTGGTTTGACTGTAGACAAAATTCACCATTATTGGAAAGCAAAATCTAGAATTGTGGCTAAGCATGGAGACCCCAGAACACCCTTGGCTTCCCATGGAGACCCCAAGACACTCTTGGCTCCCCATGGACTTTTTTAAGCATTTCCAATTCCAAATCAAAGTATCATTTGCCCTGCACCTTGCCTTGACCTGGCTAATGATGTCACCGGTCACACTAGATCAGTCATCCAAACCAGAAACCCAGGGTCATTGTTACCCACTCCTTTGCATATTCCCTCAGCATTTATTGCATAGCAACTGTGAGCCATGCTCTCTCTCTCTCTCTCTCTCTCTCTCTCTCTCTCTCTCTCTCTCTCTCTCGTACGCACACACGCACACACGCACTCAAACACACACAGACATGGGCATCTCATCCTGCTGTTTTTAAGAAGACCTCTCTTCTGTCTACACAACCCCACCCCTGGCTCTGGAGATTCTGTCAGCCGGCCAGATTCCCTGTTCCACAGCCTCCTCTGCCCATCCACTTCCACGCTGGCCCGCGTTTCCCTCCATAGCCAAAGCAAATAGTCCCCAAAGATCTAGATGACCATCTCTCTGCCTCATGTTACTCCATGGCTCCCCATGGCCCACAAGATCTAGTCTATGTGCTTCAGATGGTACCCATGACAATCTTCACGGTCAGACCCACGCCTTTTCCATCCGTTTCACCCCTGCACACCTCCACATTCACATCGAACTGGTGACATTCCTTGGACAAGGTAGTACCCAGCCCAGCCTGGTAGGTGCCTAGACCCCACTCACTGGGCGTCCTCGCCCTCCAGCAGACGGCGGTAGGTGGCGATCTCCTGCTCCAGTCGGGTCTTCACATCCAGCAGCACCTGGTACTCATGATTCTGCCTTTCCATGTCACAACGCAGCTCACACAGCTGCTGTTCCACACTGCTAATGAGGCCCTGCAGCTGCGCCAGCTGGGCCCCATAGCGCGCCTCTGTCTCTGCCAGGCTGTTCTCCAGTGATGCTTTCTGTGGCCCGAGGAGAGGATGACAGTGAGACAAGAGTGGAACCCTTCCCCAAAGATGACACCCACCTGGGAGGGAGCATGGTCCCATCTGTGTGACTTAAATGAACTGGGGCAGAGAGAGACCAATGGGGTGGGCTAAACGGGTTGCTTCTAGTCATCCAAGTAGGGGTTCTGTGTGGCAGGGCTCAACAGAAGTGACAAGCACCAGGCAAGACAGGGACAGTGACCCACCATGCTGAGCTGGGACTGCAGCTCAATCTCCAGGTTCTGCACAGAGCGGCGGAGCTCCGTGATCTCTGTCCGGCTGCTCTGCAGGGCCTCCGTGTTGGTGGCCACTTCTCGGTTCAGCTCCTCTGTCTGGAAGGCAGGGTGAACGGAGAGACTAAAGGAGGCTTTCAGAGGGAACAGAGGATGGGAGCTGTCCCTAAGCCCTATCCTTCCAGAACTACCCCTCCCTGGCCTCAGAGGAGTTCATAGGCACCTGTATCCAGAGCCCCTCTGTGCCCACAAGGAACACATGCAATGTATCTAGAACCTGCAAGGGACCCTTGCCGAACTACAGCACCTCAAAGCAGGCACCAGAGATTATTGGTGTGCTAGTGACTGCCCCCAGGCCCCACAAATGTTCAGCCAGTAGGTGTTTATCCAAACACCGCTACATATCCAAACACATGCAGTGAACAGCTGTGATAGGTGGAGCCTGACCCAGGTTGGGTGGCCTGGATCAGTTCCACAGGCCACAGCCATAGCCACAAGGGAAAGCCTTGAGTGTCTGAGCTTCGCCAGGCCTTACAGTTACCTTAAAGCCTGAGTACAGCTCTGAGTGGTTTCCAATGTTTTCCATGCCGGCGGATAGCATCCACAACCACACGTGAGCACACGTGCCGCACACGGCCACCCACCTTGGTGAAGAACCATTCCTCAGCATCCTTGCGGTTCTTCTCCGCCATCTTCTCATACTGATCCCGCATCTCGTTCAGGATGCGGCTCAGGTCCACACCGGGGGCGGCGTCCATCTCCACATTGACGTCCCCGCCCACCTGGCCACGAAGGGCATTCATTTCCTGGGCAGAGAGGACAGACAGCAGGAGGTCACCCAAAGCCATTCTGGGAAAAGTCCCTGGATCTCAGGAAAGCAGGTAGACAGCCAGGCCAGCAACTCCCGGGTGAAGCTGCCACACGGAGGACAGGCCCTGTACTCATTGGACTGTGGATTCCATCAGTCTCCCCTAACAAACACTCTAACACAAGCGCGCCTAGCACCTACATTCGAATTTGTATGAAGTGAGAGGAAGCTTCCGGTGAGGGGGAAGGGAAGAAAAGGCAACCTCACCCTACTTTCTGACCCCTAGCCTTGTCCCTTAGCCATCAACCCAAGAGCGTAAGCATGGGTGAGACACCCTGTGGTGGCATCTATCTGTCCAAGCCAGACCGTATTAAGCAATGCTGGTCTGGTGGGAAGGGGCAGTTCTGTACTCAGCCACAAAGTTAAGGGGAGCACTGTCTGGGTGTCCTGCACCTGGGAGTCAAGCTCCCCCGGCCCAGGACAGGCAGTGCTGAGCTGGGAAGGAAACCACAAATGCACAGTGCTTGAGTCCCAAGTGGGGTCTTAGACCTCCATCCTTGGACTGCACTCTGGGGACATAAAATTCAGAAGTCTCTAGAAAAGGGAGTCAGGGGGGTGGGGAGTTGTGGAGAGATGGAGCCAGACCCTCGTGTGGATGGATACAAGTCAGACAGGACAGGCACGAGGTCAAGTCACTGTACAGCGCTAGGTATGTCTCTAACACTCTCTGAGCCTCTGTTTCTTTGCTTCCAAAGGAGAAGGGCAAGAGCCATGTTGTCAGTATCAGTGGAAGTAACTGTAGTGAATCAGTTGTAAGGTTGAGCAAATGCGCCTTGTTATAATTAATTATAATAATTAGTACTGCGTGTTAGCCTGATTCACTCATTAGTGAGCTAACTGTTCCTGCACGGTCAGCCAAGCCTGCAGGGATGAGCGGAAGGAAGTCTCTGGAGTTTCACTCCCCACATCCCCTGCCCCCTCCCAACTACCCTTTGCAATCCCCACCCTCACCCCTGGCCCCAAACTTCACTCAAGGTTCACTAAGGGTCAGCACCAGGCCAGGAACGCACTGGTGATGAGGGCTGGACCTAGTACACAGACTCAGCCTGCAGAAGTTCTGTGGACCCAGCTTCACTGCGGGCTTCTCCGATGTCTCCTATGCTGGCCTCACCTCCTCATGGTTCTTCCTCAGATAGGCCAGCTCCTCCTTCAGGCTCTCGATCTGCATTTCCAGGTCGGCTCTGGCCAGGGTCAGTTCATCCAGCACCCGGCGCAGGCCATTGATGTCGGCCTCCACGCTCATGCGCAGGTTCAGCTCTGTCTCGTACCTGCAGGGTTGGAGGTAGGGGGCATGGTCCACACACCATTCTTGTGCTGTGTGCAGAGTGGGAACCCACCACCAGCTCCCCAGGGGCAGCCCACAGGCACAGACTCACTTGGTGCGGAAGTCATCGGCTGCCAGGCGAGCGTTGTCAATCTGCAGCACGATGCTGGCGTTGTCGATTGTGGCTGCCAGGATCTGTGGGTGATGGTGAACTCCATGAGCAAGTACCCACCACAGAGCCCCAGAAGGCTCTGTTGTACCTTGCTATTGCATGCAGCCTTGCATAGGAGAGGTGATGAATGTCTCTTTGGTGTCATCCTCTGAACACCCAGCAGTGGTTTCAGCAACTGCCAAGACCCCCCCCCCCTGCCACCAAGGACTCACAGAGTAATGGGACATAACACGGTGACATAGAAAAACAGGCATCTATCTGTCATCATGGGGTCTAAGCTGCCTGGGCCTTATTCCCAACTAAATTCACCTCCAGCTCACCCCTACCTGCTCCAGAAAGCCCTGCCAACTCCCCCACCTCCATGTCACTGTGTCTCCCTGCCCCCTTCATCTCCCCGCTGTCCCCCTCATAGCCCATATCCATCTCTGGGACAATCTTATCTCAGTTTCCACTACATTTTGTGTTAGTTGCTCCCCCACTGGACTCAGAACAACATGGGAATGGATCGAGACCATACCTGTCTGGTTCTCTTTGGACTCCCCAGGCCTGGGCACAGCGCCTGGCCCACAGTCAGCCCCCAGGGTGTATTTGTCTAATTATGTGACTAATTAATTGATTAATGAGGTTATGACCGGGCCCCTGCTCAAAGCCAGGGCAGAGCCCAAGAAGAGACAGGAAGTCCATAATTGTTGGAAATGCCCAAGGCTGGGCCTGAGCAAGAGTGTTAATGGGGTTGTGGGGAGGGAGGAGAACTCACCCCATAGCAGGAGCTAGGTGGAAGTTATCATGGTTTCAGACTGACCCAGGAGGAAGATGTTCCATAGACATAGCATAGACATGGGAACCATCGCATGTCTAGGGCCACCTCAGCCCTCTCCAAGACCCTACTCCAGGCCCTAATTTCCATGCAGTGACTTGGTCATGCAGGCTGAACCTAAGGGTCAAGTTTCTTCCCTTCTTCTGCCTCACCATCTGTAGCCTGCAGAGACCTGGACATTTCTGTGTCCCCAGGTACCTGATATGCAGTGTGCCCAGGAAGCCTAGCCAGAATATTGAGGTCAGGGAATGGAAATCCGGGGAATGGGGTGGACTTTGCTCTGAGGATGATGGCAAAGTGTTGGCTAACCCCAAAATGCCGAGCACTGACTCACCAGGATTCCCCTGGGTTCCCCGCTGCCCCAACAAAACCTGGTATCTGATCTGGCACAGCCAGGATCTCTGCTTCCAAAGGAGATTACAGGAATCCCCTGATGCCAGGTGGAGGACCCAGGCAGGAGCAGACAAAGCCCCTCACTAGACCGCCGTAGGGCTGGCTCTCTACCCCAGAGCCTGGGTCAGCCTCACAGCTGCCTGGGACCAGTCTGTGGCTAGTCTATCTCTCAGTGATCTTCAACCTCTGCTTTCCATAGGGCTCAGTGCCCAGACCATCCCAGAGCAGGTTTGTGCTAAGACCTGAGTGGCCACATTTACAGATGCCAAAATCATTTTCTTAGAGATCAAGAAAGTATGTAAGGGGCAGAGAGAGGGTCCGCCTCGGTCAAGCTAGCTTCCAGTCTGAGTTGAAAACCGGACCCTGAAAGAGCCATCATAGAGAGAGGGAAACCCACAACTAACACACCCTGAGAACACACAGACTCTGAAGTCAGGGCAAGAAACGGGGCATAGACTGAACATTAAAGTGTTGAAGGAATACCAAGATTCTGGATAAAAGACAGGTGCCATCCATCAAGGATGGTGACCTGGAGAAGGGTGAGGCTACAGGAGAGTAGCCCCAGAGAAAAGAAGATGACCATACCTAGCCTAATGTTGCAGCATCCATACCAGATACTGTCCACCTCCCAGACCCTTTATCAGGCTATTCTCTACAGTTGCAATGCCCGCAACTGCCCTCAAAGTCCTGAAGCTATCCCATCCCTCCTCTATCACCCACCCCAGATAAGTTCCATGAGAGGAGACAAATTCTCCTTCGTCTTCTTGGAGAGTTCCCAAAGACCACACAACCCAGGACAACCCCAGAGACACTGGGTTATTCCAGAGATGTGAGAGAAGGAGGGGTGAATGGCCAAATGGTGGAAGTCTATGATGGGGAGGTCTTCCACTCTGAGGATGGACCATGGGCAGACAGCAGAAGGGAGGTAAGAGGCTCCCACCTTGTTCCGCAGGTCCTCTATGGTCTTGAAGTAGGGGCTGTAGTCACGAGCCGGTCCGGGGCCCTGCTTCTTGTACCACTCACGGATCTTCACCTCCAGGTCAGCGTTGGCCTCCTCCAGGGCACGCACCCTGTCTAAGTAGGTGGCCAGCCGGTCATTAAGATTCTGCATGGTCTCCTTCTCACTGCCCCCTAGGAGGGCATCCGACACACCAAAACTGGAGCCAAAGCCCCCACCCAGGCTGCAAGTGTAGCCACCACCATAGCCGCCTCCTAAGCCTGCTGAGAAGCGGGAGGAGGTGACGGACATATTGCCACAGCTTCCACCTCCCAAGAGGCTGGGAGCCCGGCAGGCACCCCCAACACGAACAGAGGACATCCGGGAGAATCCCATGCCGGGAGCACAAAGGCCCTTAACGGAGCCAGAAGTTGAAAACTGGCGGACACTGGTAGTGGAAGCCATGTTATCCTCAGGTCAAGCAACAGGGTCTGGACTAGATGGAGACCCTGGGCTACCCTTTATAGCCAGGCTGAAGGGAGACTGAGCCTCTGTTCCTTGAAGTCCAAGCCAAAACCCCAACCTTGTAATTTGTCTCTGTTCCAGCCAGCCACCCGGCCTGAGGCTTGGGCTGGACCTGTGTAATTCACCCCTGTATCCTGAGGCCCCCTCCTGTGTCTGCCCAGCCTGAGCATGGGTGACCTCTTAGTGGTCCATTGTTCTGTTCCAAAACAAAGGTGGAATTGGAGCTGTAGCCCCAGGCTAGGGTGATCTTCCCGTCCTTAACCACAATTAGGCAGCTGAGCTCATTCTTGGGGGGAGTCCGAAGAATCTAGCCCAGGAACAGGGAAGGGCCTCAAACAAGGCTCCACAGGCCCAGGAACCAGGAAGGCGATCTGGTCCCTCCTGACATTCCAGGGTCTCGGGGAGAAAGACGTGGATATTTGCCCCATACATGACAGTCTTGGTAGGGCCACTCAGTCTAAGTTGGGGTAGCCTCAGCTCTCTTGGAACTATTCCAAGCTTTCAAGGTAAGACATAGCCTCAGAGTTGAGGGTCCCTGACTAAGAAAGAAGAAATACGGCCATTGGCAAAAGGGAGCTCTAGGTTTTCAAGAAGTCAATGAGCGTGTATCTGTTTCTTCATCTCTAAAAGGAAATCAGGGTAGACAAGATGGCTCAGCAGGTAGAGCACTTTCTGTACAAGATTAATGACTTGAGTTCAATCCCCAGGACTCACAGTAAAGGCAGGAAGGACTGACTCCACAAAATTGTCTTCTGACCTCCACACACACAGCATGGCATGCTGCTCTCTCTCTCTCTCTCTCTCTCTCTCTCTCTCTCTCTCTATATATATATATATATATATATATATATATATATATATATATATATATATATATATATAATAAAGGAGAAACCCACTGATATCTCCCAAGGGTTTTTGACTCAGGCAAAGCTGTGATGAGATGGAAAAGGGTGTGGAGGATGGAGACGGAGCCTAAGACCAGAGAAAAAGTGTGGCCCCTGCTCACTTGCCCCACAACTGAGGAAAGCCGACCCAGAGGGTTCCCAGAGACAGCACCAGGGGAGGGAAAGCCACAGAAAAGCAGGACTATAACCAGGGTTACCCTGAGTAGGAGTCAGGCCCCATGGAAGAGCCACATCCCAGTCCTGAGAGTCAGCAGGCACCCTGCAGGGGAGCGGTGAGATCCCACAGCCTGGCGGCCGCTCCACCCAGCAAGGAGATTAGCTGCCTAATCTCTGCGGCGGTAATGATTTAGGTGCTGCCAGGACACTGGCGTCTGAGCAGAGCCTGTCTGAATGTGGAGCCTCCAGGGGTGGCCAGGGCCCGGGGCCCAGGCAGAGATGGAAGGCACACGGGTGGCCTGGGCTCCTTGCCCACACTCGGGGACAAGGAGGGAGGGAACTGGGTTTCCCAGATAGCCCAGAACTCCTGGAAAGACGCTAGATTGAAGGGCGTGGTTCTCACGGGAAGATGCCCCTCACCTGAGGCACCAGAGTAAGAACTGTAAGAACTATCTGAGAAAGAAGGAGAAGGCACTGGCTTCAACCCGTTTCCACCTGTCCTGTGAAGGCTATTGATAAGGGAGACTCAGAGCCAACATGAAAGAGAAATGCCCAGTCACTACCACAAGGTTAGATATCAAGAAGGACTTCCTGCCAATCTAGACTGTCTTGGGGTTGAAAAGGAAGCCGGCAGAACCTGCATTCACCTGAGTGGGCCAGGAACAAGTTCTAGGGAAAGGCCAGCTATGGAGGCCACCCACACTCCACATAATGCCAGAGCCTCACTCCCAAGAACCCCCTCTCCTTAGGAGCTGGCCATCTCCCTGTACTGGCTGCTCTCTTGATCGCCCATCAGACCACTCCCTGCAGCCCCTCCCCCAGTCTCCCTGCTCCTCTGCTCCCCTCAGCTGTGGGCCAGTGGGTGGGAGGTCACCCTATCCCTCTGACCTGGACTCCAGCCCCAAGCCCACCCTGCCTTCAGCTTCCTCAAATCCTGGCTAACATCACCATCTTTCCACATTCCCTCAAAGATCTTGGGGGGTGGGGGGGAAGATACCCAGTTTCTGCCTCTGGTGACCCCAGACTTCAGCTTCCAGGGCCCCAGAAATGCTGAGTCAGCTAGGCCTCTGTTTACCTCCAAAAGTCCCAGCCAATATCTCATCACCAACACACCAACTGCCAACTGGACCCATGGCGTCCCTTATTCCTAACAGCAAGCTTCAGGCCACTCTTCTCTAGGCTGCCATGTCTGTTTCTTGGTTTCTGTTCTAACTCCCCAGCCCAGAGAGGCCTCACACAACAAAGGAATGGCTAGCTAGCCTTCCCTACCCAACTAAAGGGCAAAGTCTAGACAGCTCCATCCAGTGTGGAACACCAGACTGTGAGGAGCTGAGGCAGGAAAGAAACAAAGTCATGGCCTGCCCTAGGCTGCAGGGTGAGCAAGGCCAGTCTGGGTGACTTAGTGAGACTGTCTCAAAATGACATATAAAAAAGCAGGAGGCTAGAAAGATGGCTCCATGGTAAAGGCACTTACCACCAAGCATAATGGCCTGGGTTCAGTTCTGAGGACCCACAAGGTAGGAGAGAGATGGCTTCTACTAGTAATCCTCTGACCTCCAGGGTCTGGGGCAGGCTTGAAACACACGCACACACACTCACACACATACACACTCACATTCACACACATATACACATATACACAGTCACATTCACACACACATATACACATAGTCACACATGCACACATACACACATATACACTCACATTCACACATACATTCACACACACCCACAAATACATATACTCACACACTTACACATAGCCACATTTACATATACATACACACTCACACATACATACACTCTCACACACACTAAAACTCAAACACTCACACATAAATTCACACATACATATACTCACACACACTCATACACTCACACACAGAGTATGTTTTTGTTGTTTTGGGGGGTTGGTTTTAGATTTTGCCTTTGTTTCTTGTTTCTGTGTGCAGGTTGTTTGGCTTGGGTTTGGGTTTTTGTTGTTGTTGTTGTTGTTGTTGTTGTTGTTGTTGTTGTCGTTGTCGTCGTCTTTGTTTTGTTTTGCTCCGCTTGGCTTTGTTTGTTGAGACAGGGCTTCTCTGTGTAGCCCTGGCTGTCCTATAACTCACTACGTAGATCAGGCTGGCCTCAAACTCACATAGATCCCCCTGCCTCTGCCTCCCAAGTGCTGAGATTTAAAGGCTTGTACAGCATAGATGGAAGTTTTAAGAAATAAAAGACTAGAGAGATGGCTCAGTGGTTTAAAGAACTTGTTGCTTTTGCAGAGGATCCAAGTTCAATTCCCAGCACCTACACAATGGCTCAGACCATCTGCAACCCCAGTTCCAGGGGATCCAATCCCTCTTCTGACCTCTGCAGGACACAGTCAGCCACAGACACGATACACAGACATATAGTCAAGGATAACAGTCACACACATATAATTTTTTTAAAAAACTAAAAATTAAAAAATAAAATAAAAACTGGGTGGTGGCAATGGGGGTGGGGGGGAGCAGAGGCAGTTGGAACTCTGTGAGTTCAAGACCAGCCTGCTCTACAGAGCAAGTTCCAGGACAGCCAAAGCTACACAAAGAAGCCCTGTCTCAAAAAAAAAATCCAAAATAAAATAAATAAAATAAAGGAAAATTCAGTGGGATTCAGCATGTGGCTCAGGGGATAGTAATTGTCTGGCACATATCAGGGCCTAGGTCCTGTCCATATGGAGAAACAAAGACACAGCACAAGATAGATGGCTCTGGGTCCCAGGAAGTTCTCCATAGCCCTCTGCAATGAGTGGCCATCCCTGGCCAGGGGTGAGAAGACCCGGGCCTTCTTCCTCCGATCCTCACAACACCATGGGGAAACTGAGGTAGCCAAGGAACACGGGTCAGGTCAACCTGGCGATAGCATCAGCAGCTCTGCTTGCCCTGCTAGGGCAGGAGGCCTGGGCCCATCCAGACATCTGAGGGCCATAGAAGCCCTGTGGCCCAGCAAGCTAGCAAGTCTCCTGCCTGGGCCTGCCCTCCGCCCCAACAGGGAGAGGCCCCTGCTACCCCCGCAGCTGTCAACACTGAAAGCAGGAGAGGATGAACTCCAAGGGTTCCTTAACACTAGAACAGTGATCGTTGGATCGAAGCCCAGGTGGAAACAGAGGCAAGAGGAAGTCCTGTGGGGAAATGGGGGTGGTGGTGGGGAACCTCTGGATGTTCTCCAGAACCCTGTGGGCTAACTCCAAGCTGGACCACCCCACAAGACTCCCAGACCCATTCCAAAGATTGCCCAAAAGCCAACAGGCTCCAGAGTGAAGTGTAGCCAGGCCTGTCTCAGACCTGAGCCGAACAGAAGTCCGGGGAAACCAGGCTCCTTACACTGGGTCTGTTCACCTTCACTTCATTAGTGGGGGAGCTCTGGCTATAGCTGGCACTTAACAAATGCGCACTGACGTTGGCACAAGTCATGCCACATCTGCCCCGTTGCTCAGCTCCTGTGAGCCCCAAGGTTGGTTTTTGGAATGAGGCCTATCTTAAATCAGATCAGTAAGGAGTAGGTAGTGCATATAGAATTGTTAGGGTGACTGGGGGGGGGGTCTTCCTAACAGAGGATAAAGGTTAGTATTGAGTGATTGGAAATAGAAAAAGGTTCCGTCTGGTTTGTCTCCTACAGGAACCTTGACTTGGAAGATGAGAAAAACACTCCAAAAGCCATCACTTTACTCGCAGGCCCTTGTACTAGCACCCCCTGCTCTGTCCAATGCAACCCAGACACTGAGACCCTGTCACCAGGAGGCACCTTGCCAGGGGTCAGATGAGCAGGGCCAGCCAGGCGTGTACAGGTTCCCCACCCTCACCCACCCCAGGCCAAGCATCCCTTAGAATATACATCCTTCCAGCCAGCCAGCCACACCTGCCAGCCCTGCCCTCAAGTGGAATCCTCCTCTTCCTCCGTTCTGTTTCCCGGCTCAGCACTAAGGCCCAGCCCCACCCAGATCCACCCACTAATGATTTGTCTCCTGCTCCAGAGGCAACCGCACCCTCCACCTCCTTAGGGCCCACAATGCCCCATTGCCACGTGTCTCTTCCCAGTACGGAGAGGCAGGGATGGCGAATACCCTAATGCCTCTGACCTCTCCAGAGACACTGGGGGATCCCTCTGGGGACCGGGGAAAGCCAACTCTGTCCCACCCCATTACCATCTCCCTCTAACCAGTTTCCAGGTATTACATTGGGTGGTCCAAATTAACCCAGAAGGCCCAGGGCCCCATATGTTCTTTTATTTATTGAGATTTATTATAATTAGATCATTTTCCCTTTCCTGCCTCCAAATTCCCCCATTTATTCCTCTTTCTCTCTTTTAAATTCAGAATCTACTTTTCATTAATTATTGTTACTCGTGCACATGTGTGTGTATGTGTGTGTGTGTGTGTGTGTGTGTGTGTGTGTGTGTGTATTTTTCCTAAGCACGTAAGTACAACTGATTTGGTCTGTATAGCATTACCTGTGCATATGTTGTAAGTTATGACCATTTGGTATTGGATAACCAATTGGTGTGCTCTTCCGTGGGAAGACTATGCCTCCCACTCTCAACATTCATCAGTTGCCTGTAACTGTAGTTCTTTGTGTAGGACTGAGGCTTCTTAGCCTCCCTGCACGCCTTACCCCTCCCCCCCCCCCAGCTCCCCATCAACATCAGCATCTCTATTGTTCCACTCCTGCTTAGGCAGCATCGTAAGTGAGCAATGTTTCTGGGTGCAGCTTCTGGAATTCCTAGGAATCACAATCAAGCAAGCTCGGTGTTTCTCTGGCTCTTACAGTTTTTACTGTCCCCTCTTCCACAATGTTCCCTGAGCCTTAGGTAGGCAAGTTACGTTGTAGATGTGTTCTTTGGGACTGCACCCCACAACTCTGCATTTTAATTAATTACGGTTACTGTAATGGTCTCCCTCTATTACAAAGAGAAGTTTCCTTGATGGTGGACGAGCTGGTTTCCTCTTTGGCCTCACGTTGTCCAGGGCTGGTGTGTCGGGTGCTTCTGCCCAAGCTCAGGATAGCAGCCATTGGTCCACTGCCGACTCCCCAGACCTCCTCACTATGGCTCACCAGCCTTACTGACAGGGGAAGCAGGCAAGGAGAGCTGGGATGACACAAAGGACCCAGGAAGGGAGCTAGGGAAAGACCTGGGAATGGATGACAGAGAACCAGGGAAGACCGATCAGGAAAACCACAGGACAGGCAACTTGTAAACCTTGGTGGCGCTGGCATGAGGGGTATGGAGATGGATAAGGGAGAAAGCCCTCCTGTCTGACTTAGGCTGGTGTGTTCAACAGTGGAGGTCAAGCCGGGCGGTGGTGGCACACGTCTTTAATCCCAGCACTTGGGAGGCAGAGGCAGGCGGATTTCTGAGTTCGAGGCCAGCCTGGTCTACAGAGTGAGTTCCAGGACAGCCAGGACTACACAGAGAAACCCTGCCTCAAAAAAAAAAAAACCAAAAACAAAACAAAAAAAAAAAAAAAACAGTGGAGGTCAGCAAGCAGCCATATGCCAAAAGCTCTGCTGGTGGTGACCTGCGAACTGAATAGATACAGTGAGAGCCCAAAGTGAGACTTCAGCCAGCACCCATCTGCTGCCCTCATCATGTACAGCTTCAGAGAAGGAGCAAGAGAGAAAGCCCAACGTGCCACAGAAAGCACAGTTAGGCTTTGGCCAGTCTCCAAAAGAAAACGTAGAAAAAGAGATAGCACTCAGAGCTGCCACAGCCTCGCAAGCCATCGCCTTGTCCATTCCTCTAAAGATGGTGGTGAAGACAAGACATCCTTTTGCAGCCTTCTCGGCTCAGGTAACACGCTGTCTCCCTCACCTCCTCACCCCAGTCCTGCCCTTCAAGCCTTGAAGCCCAGCAGCCTTCCCCTGTCCTTCAGCTCAAAGCTCGGGTCATCGGTGTGTCACAGGCAAGTGCTTTCTGTAGCAAGGCTCTAAGGAGCAGCAGCTTCCTCATTCCCCCAAGACCAGATATCGCATGACCTATAACCCTGACTACGTTCAGCATGGAATAGGCTCTGAACCCCAAGTTGGAGAACCTAATGTCCAATCAGAGCTCAGTGTGGCCTCAGGTAAGTCACTCTTTCCACTTTCGTTCCTGTGCAGAACAAGAGGGCTAGGCTTGTCAGGCCCATCACCAGGGAGGACATGACGAACCTGTAAGGGTAGGCACACTACAGCCATCAGTTGTCAGTGGCCCGAGAGCAATGAAAGGTAAGCATCGGTGTCTGCAAACCCCAAGCATGTACCTGCTCTGACCCTGGGGACTTGAGGAATCTATGCCTCATAAAGCAAAGAGGACTCTGCAAATGGGACTCAAGCGTCATCACGAGGGTCCTGGAGTTGGGAGGCAGAGTCAGGCAGCGCAGACGCAGAAGCAGATGTCAGTGGTTCAGGAGACTTGGGTAGAGGATCCCAGAAGCACGGTGCAGCTGGAAAAGGCAAGGACCAGATTCTTCCGGGGTCCCCAGAGAAAGACAGCCATCATGACACCGGGATGTGGGCTTCTATCTTCCAGTCATGAAAGGGTGTGTGTGTGTGAGTGTGTGTGTGTGTGTGTGTGTGTGTGTGTGTGTGTGTGTGTGTGTGTGTGTGTGTGTTTAAGACTCTGGGGTGATCATTTGTCTTAGCAGCAAAAAGAAACCAATCTAGTCCTCACACCCTTCTCACTTGTACTAGATTTCTCAAGGAGGTCTGTTCTTCTTCTACACTGGCAATCCTTTGCAGCCAAAAGATGCTCTCTGGTCCCACCGCCTAGCTCAGTACCCTGCATGTGCTAAGTGCTCTGCCGGTGGTGACCTGTCAACTGAATAGATACAGTGAGAGCCCAAGGTTAGACTTCAGTCAGCACCCATTCATCCTGCTCATTGTGTGGCAGACACTGGGCTGGGCTGGCTCAGAATACAGTCCTGAGTCAGCCCAGCCCTGCCCTTCACGAGAGCCAGCCGTGAGCAAAAGACAGACAGACATTTCATTTGAGTACAATAGCGCTGTGCCCTGACAGACAAAGGTATGTGTGGACCAGCACCTTGGCAGGGTGAGGAAGGAGCCAGTCACTCACACGGAGGCACAGAGCAGTTTCAGAGGGAGGGACTGACTGGGAGGCTGGGTTCCAAAGCCAGGGCAGAAGCAACGAGCCAGGCAGAGGTGAAGACCTGCCAGGTGTGTTTGGGGAATACCTGAAGGCCGGAAGCTGGGTCAGCATCCTGGAATGACGCAACCAGAGTGCTGGGGAAAGGAGCCTGTTAGATGCAGCTTGTCTTTCTATTGGCTAAGCATGCGCTCTGTGCTGGGTGCTGTCCCTGACACTGGAAATCGGGTGGTGACGTAAGAGCCCGCTTTTCTATCCTAATGGAGCAATCTGTCTGCTGGAAAGGTTGGGTAAGATCAACAAATCCGAGAATAACGTGTTCTCCAAGTCTAGGGAGGTCCCCATCTACAGCTAAGGTGAGATGAGGAAGGAGCCAGCCATACACAAGGAAGATAATTCCAGATGCGCAGGCCCTTGGGCTGAGCGCCTCTTCAGAGAGCCTGAGGTTGAGGAGAGTGAGGCTGAGCCACCAGACAGAGACTGAAGTCCCTGATGCCCTAGAGCAGCAATTCTCAACCGTCCTAGCATAGTGACCCTTTAATACCTCATGTTGTGGTGACCTCCAACCACAAAATTATTTTTTGCTACTTCATAATTTTCCTTCTGTTATGAATCATAATGTATGTATTGGAAATGCAGGATAGCTAATAGGTGACACACACACACACACACACCAAAAGGGGGGGTCATGACCCACAGGCTGCTCTAGAGCTTTCAGGGTGGTGTCTATGGGGTGTCAGGCCTGAGAACCAGGATCTACAGTCCCCTGGGCCAGGCAAGGCAGAATCTGCTGATGGCTTCCGTTCACTTCTTCCACAGCCGTCTACATGACAAAGTGCTTCCCCCGCCTCGCTGGGATCCAGGCTGCTTCCAGGGAGAGCTTTGTGGAGAGAGAGCTTCCTGGAACCCCTCTGGGGAATGTCTGGGCTTGCAGAACATGTGGGAAGTGACTGGAACGAAGGCTGAGAAGAAACCTGCAAGGAAGGGATACTGAGGAACTCAGATTGTGTTCATCATTGCTGTGCTTGGGTTTGTTCATTCATTTGTTCCCTAACTTGCTTGCTTGCTGTGTTAGGCACCGAAGCAAGGACCAGGTACATGCTAAGCATGGATTTCCCCTACTTAGCCATGTCCTCAACCTTTACTTACTCTTAATATGTCTACGCGTCTAGATGTTTTAAGAAAGGCGGGTTCTCATATAGCCCGGGCTGGCTTCAAACTTGCTATGTATAGAAGGGCAGCCTTGAACTTCTGATCCTCCTGTCTCCCTAGTGCTGAGATTTCAGGCACTGGCTTATATGGTGCTGGGAATCAAACCCAGAGCTTTGTCCAGGCTAGACAAGCACTTTACCAATTGGGATACAGCTCTAGACTGTATAGATTTTAATTCCACAGAAGGAAACACTATCCATCTCTCAAGGCCTGTCTCCCAGGCAACAGTATCTCTGAAACAGCAGACTCTTTCCATCCACTCCTCCATTCCAAGCATCTCTGGACTCCAATGTTTTTTGTTTACACAAAATGGCATAGTATACATCCCTGAACATATGGTGGTGTGAACTTTTACAAACCCAATCTTAGGGGAAACTTTGGTAATGGGATCACTGGGTTAATGAGTAATGTTCTATTTTTGGTTGAGACAGTGTCCTGCTGTGTTGCCAAGGCTAGCCTTAAACTTCCGGGTTTACATAACCCACCTACCTCCAAGGAGTATAGACATTCACCTGGCTGGCAAATAATTTTTATCCCTTTTTCTCATTTTTTATTTATTTTTATTATTATGGATGAATGGATGCAAGTATGCGTAATACATACATATGCATGCATACATGTGTGTGCATGTGCCCAACGGGGCCAGAGGGTATCAGATCCCTGGAAATGGAGTTACTGGTGGGTGTAAGCCACTCAGTCTGGATAATGGAAGCAATCGTGAGACCTCTGCAAGAGCGATGAGTGCCAACAGTCCGGAGGGCTGGAGAGATGGCTCCGTGGTTTTGGTTTTGAGACATGGTATCGCTGTGTGGCCCTGGCTTTCCTGGAACTCACATGTAAACCAGGCAATCCTGGAACTCACAGAGATCCACCTGCCTCTGCTTCCCAAGTGCCAGGATTAAAGATACATGCCACCATACCCAATGACTGTTTGTTGTTGTTGTTGTTTTAAGACAAAGTCCCCTGTAGCCCAGACTGGCCTCAAACTTGCTATCTAGTGGCAGACTAGAAGATGTCTCTGAGCTTCTGATCCTTCTGCCTCCACTCCCCAACCAAATAGAATTGAGCTTCCCCACTAACTTGTAGCAGCCCGGGAAACCAGTGAGACCCAGCTGTTCCCCATGCTGCAGGCTCTATGGTTACCTTTGCCAACGTCAAAGGGCTCCTTGGTCACCTCAGTTTTCACTCCTAACTCCTGGGTGACACGAAGCATCCGTCCTGGATTTGTTAGGGTTTCTATTGCTGTGATGGAACACCGTGACCGAAGCAACCTGGGAGAGAAGGGTTTGTTTGTCTTATGCGTCCACAGAACTGTCCATCATTGAAGGAAGTCAGAACAGGAACACACAGGCTGGAACCTGGAGGCAGGAGCTGATGCAGAGGCCATGGAGGAGGGTTACTTGCTGGCTTGCTCAGCCTACTTTCTTATAGAACCCAGGACCACCAGCCCAGGGACAGCACCACCCACAATGGGCTGAGCCCTCCCCCATCAATCACTAGTTAAGAAAATTTCTTCCAGCTGAATCTTATGGAGGTGTTTTCTCAATGGAGGTTCCCTTCTTTCAGATATCTCTAGCTCATATCAAGTTGACATAAATATCCAGGATCTCTTCTTGGGTCCCTACCGACCCCTACGAGCTGACCTTTGACCCCTACAAGCTGACCTTTCCTGACCTTTGCCTGTCTTCTCCTTGCCAGCTGATGACATGGTTCACAAGCATGGCTCAGCCTCCGCACACTCGCTGTGTGAGTGGTTTCCCCATGTTGTCTGTGGGTCTTCTTTTCCATCTGAACAGTCCCTTTGGGTCACCTTCATCCATTGTGTCTTTGCTTCTGCCCCACCTCCTCCCAGCTCCTGGAGTTTGAGAAAAAGGCTTTCCTTAGTGAGAGAAAAATGTAACACTGGGGAGAACCCAGAACCCACCCCAGACTGAGGTGACAGCCTGGGAAACAGACATGAAAATGGACACAGAGCTGGGTAGCCAGCAGGAGCATGGATCAGGGCAGGTGGCCAGCAGGGCACAGGCCAGGGCAGGTTGGAAGCAGGGGGATAGCTTTCTAGGTTGAACAGGTGGGCAGTGATGACTGTAATTCTGTGTTGCAGACATAATTTAGGCGGAGGGAAGCTGAGGGACACCTTGTACATCCTCACCTGTTTATTGGTGATGGGACCCGGCCACCTCCATCTCTGTCCCCAGAAATAGACACACCAAACAATGCTTGTCAAATAAATGATCAAATGAATGACCAAGTCACCAGAGTTGGGAAAGCCCTTTCCCCAAAGGAGAGGAGGGAAGGATATACAACTGAAGGGCCCTCCTCCATAATCTCCATTGTCCCCACAGCCATTAAGGAACAGCCCCCAAGCCCCAAGCTCAGCTAGGAAGAGAGCTGTGCCCACCAACCAGTCCTGTGGAAGCCTCTAGATCTTTGTGGCAGGAGAGTGAGCTGTGTCTGGTCCTAACAACTCCAGCTTAAAACAGACAAGGAATCTCCTCCTACAGGCCGTCCAGGGAAGTAAGAGAGTGGGGCGGAGCCCTGGATTATAACAACCAGGAACTTTCTAAAAAGGCTGTCTGACTCTCAACAGACTCTGGAGTCTAGAGAAAAACCTCCAGGGCAGACCAGAGGGGGTCTTTATGTTCCTGGGGGGTGTTTCAAAGTCGCTGAGAGACAGAAAAGAATAGAAGCTGAACAGGCAGGTACCTGACCAGGAAGCTGAAGGGACAGTGTGGAGTCCCGCCCCACCTCGTCCCAAGGTCCTCTTGCCCTAAAAGGGAAGCCATTTGGCCTCTAGGCTCCAGCATCTTTCCATTCTTGGAAAGAACGCATTACAGAGTGCAACCTAAGCTTCAATCCTGTAGCTAGAGCACCATCTGCTGGTAATTTGCGGTACTGCACCCTTGTTCACAAAGACACAGAAGAAATTCAGGAGGATGCTGGACCACATATCTGTCAGCTGCCTCTTCAGACCCCTTCCCTGGAGTCTGGGTCAGCTCATCTCCCTCATTATACAACTCCCTAGTATGCCACCCCCCGACTCTCCCACTGCACCAAGCCCCAGTTGGGCCACTGTGTCCATTGTCCCACGCGTCACTCCTTTCCTACCCCTTAGGCTCCTCTATGAAACTGCTCACCCCAAGGCCAGCTTCGAGTTTGGGGATCCCTGGGTCAGTCCCTATTCTTCAAGAGGAGTACTCTCTTCCTACTGAAAATTCTTTAACAGCAGCAGCTGTTATTGGTGTGCATGCCACACAGGGTGTGACCCCCCAAAACTGGGAACCCGATACAAACCAATGAAAGAAACGGCTATGCGCACACCTACATGGCTACCCTACATGCACATCCAAGCATGTTCTGCATGTGTGGATGAACAGCAAGAGGGTCTCACTGGATGAGCCAGATAGGCTCTTTGTCACCTAGGCTGGAGCTAAGAGGCTCGAATCTCTGATCGTGCGCCTGCAGAGGGCAGCACTGAGCTGCTCGGGGCTAGCTGGACAGACACCGCGGTTGTTTTGACCTCAGACCTGGGAATGGCTTCTGCTCACTAACTCCAGGGCCATGAGGATAGGGGAAGGGCCCATGTCGAAAGATTTAGTGTCTGAGGTCCTGGAGAAATGGCTCAGCAGTTAAGAGCATGTTTTTCCTTCCCAAGTTCAGTCCCTAGCACCCATAGTAGGTAGCTCACAATCACTTGGAAGTCCAGCTCCAGGGAATTCAATATGTCTAGCCTCTGTGGGCACTTCACTTGCACATTCTCACACAAAGACAGACAGACAGACACACACACACACATTCATGTGATTTCAAATTAAATTGATTTTTTTAAGTTTGAGTGTCTAATAACACATAGTAGATTCTATGCCTTTATTGGGGATATAAGATTGTGAGGTATGGGTCTGTGCGTCATGTGTAACGTGTGCACACATATACATTTCAGAATGCATGCTAGTGCAAGGTCCTGTGATTCTATGTCTTAAATCCTACATACATTTTGTCAGTATTATTTTGACTCTCTTCCATGTTGCGTTTTTAAAGAGAAAGAAAGAAAGAAAGAAAGAAAGAAAGAAAGAAAGAAAGAAAGAAAGAAAAAGAAAGAAAGAAAGAAAGAAAGAAAGAAAGAAAGAAAGAAAGAAAGGAAGGAAGGAAGGAAGGAAGGAAGGAAGGAAGGAAGAAAGAAGGAAAGAAAGAAAGGCCTCAAAGTTCTCACTAGAATGTGGAAACTCCCCTGGGGGGCGGGGGTTGAGCCTGCAGTTCCCTGGAATTTCCCAGAATTCATAGAAAGACTCTGGGTTTCACTTACATTGACTATAACCTTAGAGGAGAGGTGGGCCTGAGTCCAAGTTCAGCACTTCCCCAACGCAAGTGGCTAGTTCACACAGGTGCACATGCAACTCACCTTCACAGAGCTTGCACACAAATGCACACCTACACAGCCCACACATACATTTGCACACGGCTACCATATGGACTCACACATTCAACCTCATTCAAGTCTAATCACATGCCCTTGCACTAGTGCGTGCACGTGGCACACAGACACATACCTCACAGCCCTGCATCCTCAGGTCCACACACAGCCACACTCTAAGCTTAGACACATGCTCTCACATGCTCATAGACAATCGCACATGCGCACACAACCTCACACTGACACACAGTCACACTTGTCTCATGTGTGCACACTTTTGCCCTGTACACTTGCCCGTGCTTTCAGTCCTACAACCTCTTCATTGTCACATTACACACTCGTTCACACTCACACAAAGCCGCCATTGCCACTATAGTAAAAAAAAAAAAAAAAAAACCTTACATTACCACAGGGCTACCCCTAGACAAGCCTGAACAGGCCGTGATCCCAGGATAGATTTCTAGAATCTTCCCAGGAGATACCAAACCCAAGGTAGAGTGATGTCCCCCACATTCCCAGTCTAGAGCAAGCAGAATCAGGACCAGGAGTGTTGACAGCACACACAGGTCACCAGGCCCTGATGACTTCAAGCTTCAGTTCCCTTCCAGTTAGGTCACCTTTGAACTGTGTGAGGCAAGGCCTGGCCAGAAAACCTGACAGGGACACTTGGGCGCTATCACTTATCCTTATGAGGCACACCGAAGGCCTGAGCAGATTAAATTCTGGGGGCATCTAAGCACCCTGGGCCAGTCAAGAGGCAGGACAGGTACGGAGGCACAGCACAAACTGGAGTCACTGTAGACATTGCCTGTCCACACGGGTATGGCTGTCAGGTGTGAAGGCCAGTGGCACACAAGAAGCTCACACTCTCTGAGAAGAGTGAGACAAGCCAGAGGAGGGGAGACAGAGATGGATGCTGAGCCTAGAGAGATGGGGGGGAGGGCCAGCCTGCCAGGGACCCTAGCAGGGAAAGCGGCCTGGATCCTAAAGGCAGTAGGTATGGGCTAGGGAAGGCGTGCTTCCCTTACAGAGGTTGGCAAACGGGGACCCAGAATCTACAGGGCTGACTGACCCTCAGCTGTCACCTGGGGAGCGGGGCTGACCTAGAAATCCACCCACTGGTCCTCCCACGGGCCCTGTCTCTCCCTAACTCCTCAGAATGAAGTCCCCCGTGAGCGACAAAACCTTTGTCTGTACAGAGGACTAATGGTTTCCCAGCATCAAGACTCAGAGAAGTTTCTAGGCGTTCCAAAAAGGTCTCCCCCCCAAAGCCTTTCCTAGCTGGGCCAATTGGTGGTAACCCAACAAAAAGCCAGGGGGTATGGAGCACCTCCTAGGAGCGAGCAGGAAGGGGGTGCTTGATGGCAGAGCTGGGGACAGCTAGAGAAGGACTGAGTGCTGGCTTTACCGAGAGGGCCCAACCCTGACTGAGGGAGGGTGGGGTGCACCAGGCCTGCACATTCCAGCAGCTGCCGCTCCCTTCTAACCTGTCCTCTCCTGTTCCCACAACTTCCCAAGCTGCCCTGGACCTGGCTGTCAGGGAACAGTTCCCAGAATCCTTTGCTGTCCAGACCCCAACTATAGAGATCACAGTCTGAATGCACAATGGCCCTTCTGCCCTCCCCCACTAAGCACACACTCACACGAATGTATACACACATGCATGTGTACGTGCATGCTCAGCCAGCCTCAGCCTCAGGACACGGGGACAGGACACACAGCGAGGCTGTCCGAGCTGTAGCACTCCAGGACAGGCGATCTCCTCCCTCCACCCCATCGAGGCACAGGACAAGAGAAACGGGGAGGAAGCCAGTCCCCAGAGACACCCCAGGACCAAGGTCACTGTAGAATGCCCCTTGAAGTTCGGCCAAAGGAACTCTGGGAAGGGAATGTTGTCCTCCAAAGTTGCTGAGGGCTTCATGTCCAGTTTGGGCATCTCAGGCTGGTCCTGTTCCCATGCCCAGCAATGGACTGGATGGGCCCAGGAATTGTACCTCCTCTGCTTCCCCACCCTCACCCAGGCCTAGCCAGGCAGCCTTCAGTCCTCACAACAGAGGCTGTGCTACACATGGAAGGCCCAACGGCCCAGTGCACCATCCTGCCTTCTCTCCCCACCCCAAACCCTGCAATCACCTTTCCTGACCTCTCGTGTAGGACAGAATTCCCACGCCCACCCTCGGCCCAGGGCCAACCCTGTCAGTTCCCACCAAGACCTGAGAAGTGCTTTATGTAGCCCAAGCTGTCCTGGGCCCGGCCAGAGCCCACGGGCTCCCAAGAAACAGCTCGAAATGGGTGTGATGGAGGGATCCAGCACAGACCAAACAAGTTGTTTCCCAAACTGATGAGGCCTAGGAAAGAGATGTCCGTAATGTGAGGGAACGTCCTATGGCCAGAAACAGATAGACTGAGGTGTGAGCTCCAGCAGAGGCATCAAGGAAAAAACCTGAATACGAGGTAAGGTCTCCAAGTCCCAGGTTTCCTGCTCAGTCCCACTTGGGAGTTTATCCTGACCACAGAGGGCAACAGGAAGCTACCCAGGGTCCCAGGTAGGGAAGATGGTATCAGTCCATCCCATCAGATCCCAAGCACACTTTCAGTGAAAGATCACATACTGGGGCAGGAATGTCACTCAGTAGTACACGCTTGCTTAGAACACATAGATAGGCCCTGAGTTCTGTTCATAGCATCATGGGAAATGGAGGATGGTAGGAATCACATTCTACCCAATGACATTAGTAAGGTAAAGGGCTCCTATACTCTTTCTATAGGAGAGGAAATGAGACCCAGAAAAAAAAAAGAAGTGGATTGTGGGAAAACTCTAGCGTCAATGAGAGCCAACCTTGACCTATGCCCTATGTAGATCCCTTCACAGTCCCAAGTGGCAAAGCAGACAGCCCAGCTGGGACCCAGAGGAGCAGGGCCAGGGTAGTGGATGTTGGTAATGATCCCCAGAACTGGGGATCTACAAGGGAAAAAGACCCCACCCCCGCCCTCTGCCCCACCACCCCACCTGGCTACCTAGAGCTGCCAGCTAAAAAGGGTTCCCAACAGCAGGGCAGCAAGCCTAAAGTGCCTCCCTGATGTTTCCCAGCCTCTGCAGGTCCCACCGCCACAGCTCATGGAACACCCAGATTTCTGCCCCCATTGCCTCAGCCACCAGCAAGGGCAAAGCCCGAAACCATGCTGTGTTGCCCCTCAAACTCCAGGCCTCTAACTGCAGACACAAAAGGGGTGGGCAGGGACTGACGTCTCGCCTCCCTCTGCCATTGTCCTGGCTACTGTGGGAACTGGGGCTCCAGCACGCTGCCTTCTCTGAGCCCGCACCCCACCCAGCAAGGACATGCAAGGCAAGCAGTTCCCACACCCAGTTCGAGGCAGCTGCCAGGTGAGTCCCTAGACAAAGCCTGAGCGCTGAGCTGGCTCAGGTGCGGGTGGCAGGCGAGGCTGGGAGAGGCACAGCACACCTGGCTCTGCCAAGCCCAGACGCTCTCCTGGGGAGGAATGCAGACTCGCCCAGGCTGGCCCTGGGAAAGCTGCCACCCCTCTGGCTCCCGCCAGCGAGCTGACTCAGCCTGGGTGGGGTGGGTCTGCAGAGCTGCAATCTCAGCAGTTCAAGTCTCTCCCACCACACCCTGCCTGAAGTTTCTCCATAGCCAGAGCCAGGCAAGGGACAGGGCCTGGAATTGGGACCCACCTAGCCCATGATCCTGGGGGGATAGATGCAGGGACACTGTCCAGTGTACCCTTCTACACTGTACTGGGCTGTATATGCACTTACACACACACACACACACACACACACACACACACACAGCAGTGTCAGCAGAGCTAGAGGCCCCTGAGAGACTGTCACTGAGCCTTACTCCCCAGCCTGAGCCTTCTCTGAGCCTGGGCCCCCTGCTTTGTGGACAGGGATCTGGGAAATGCTTTATCTATGGTGTCTTCCATGTGGAACTGAGCTGTGTAATCTGGGCAGCGGAGACTTAACCCAGAATCATTTAACAGGCAGCTACAAACTGCTGATGACTTGAGTAGGCCTGGTACCTTAGAGGAGAGCCTGGGCCCTGCCTGTCAGGCGGAGTTCAGAAGATGGAGTCTGAGCCGAGTACAAACACACTCTCATCTGCAATCCCAGACTCAGGAGGCTGAGGCAGGAGCATCACCCCAAGTTTGAGGCTAGCAGGGGCTACACAGTGAATTCCAGAACAGCCAGGGTTTTGAAAGAAAGAGGGAGAGAGAGACAGAGAGAGAGACAGAGAGAGAGAGACAGAGAGAGAGACAGAGAAGAGAAGAGAAGAGAAGAGAAGAGAAGAGAAGAGAAGAGAAGAGAAGAGAAGAGAAAGAACTAAAAGTCACAAAAAAGGTTCTGTCTCTCCACCTTTCCTTAAAAACTGAAATATTAGGCTGAGCATGGTGGCGCACGCCTTTAATCCCAGCACTCGGGAGGCAGAGGCAGGCACAGATCTCTGTGAGTTTGAGGCCAGCCTGGACTACAAAAGCGAGTCCAAGATGGCCAGGGCTTGTTGCGCAGGGACACCCTTTCTCAAAACAAAACAGAAGTACTGGCCAAGT
The DNA here is from genome assembly GCF_000001635.26 of Mus musculus. Classification (NCBI taxonomy): domain Eukaryota; kingdom Metazoa; phylum Chordata; class Mammalia; order Rodentia; family Muridae; genus Mus; species Mus musculus. Next base: position 100,288,295 of record NC_000077.6, read on the forward strand.
CCCACGAGTCTTCTTAAACCCCGCTGCAGACAGGGCCCCCACGAGATCCTCCATTGCTGTCTCCCAGGACAGGGGCACTTGGGGCATCTCAGCCTCACTGCCTCAGCCCAAGTACAGCCTGGAAGCCAGGACCCTTGTTCTTTCCAGAAAAGAGAGAGATCTGAGAGATCCTCAGGAAAGCGTTCCCCATCAGCCTTCCTCTCTCCCCACAGCCTCAAGCCTTAGTATATGAATACCACGGGCCAGCGAAGGCCAGAAACACTACTCTTTGATCTGTGCTACCCCAGCCTCCCTAAGCACCACCTTGCCCACTGAGCCAACCCACAGTTCCAGGCTAGACCAATCCTTTCCTCCCTAGGCACCAGACAGCAGAGCCCTCCAGGACTGAAGGAGCCAAGCTCCCTTCTGTTCCCTGCCTGTGGAAAGAAAGAGACCATGGCTTCATGGCTTCCCTCTCTGAGACCCTGCTGTGGCTCACCGGCCAAGGGACTGCTCTCCGGCCTCTGCTCTTCTGCTATGGATCACACTTGGACCCTCCATTCAGGCCCTTTAGCTGAATCAGGGATTCAGGGCTGGAAGCTGGAGCTAGAGGAGGGGCCCAAGCTACTGAGACCACAGCCAGGTATTCTATGCCCCTGGAGAGTGTGGTAGGAGGGTGAGAGTCTCCAGGCCATGGACCTTGAGCCCATCGTCCACTGTTTCCCTATCCCACCCTGAGCTAAGCCTCTTCCCCCAGCTGATTGAACTGCGGGCCTAGGTTGGTTGGGTGTGGCGTTGGCAGGACAAACAGTCTCCAGTGTTGGGTGTTGTGCCTTGGTTACCAAGGCCAGAGGGTGAGGGCCTGGCTCCCTGACTCCCTGGCTCTCTGCCATGTTTGGGCCCCAGGCAGAAGTGTGGGTGGGGAGGGAAGGCAGAAGGATTTGGGGTGTGGAGCTCACATCCCTCTCCCTGAGCCCCGGGGCAGGGAGGGCCAGCTGGGACTCGAAGCTCCCAGGACCGATTCAGACTTGCACCTAGCCTTGGTTGGCTCTAGGGAGAAAGCCTGGCTGGGTCAAGTGCTGGGGGAAGGGTGGATCTCTTCTGCCGCTGGGGTGGGCTGGAGGGGTCCAGAGAGATCTGGCGGGACTGGGCCTCTGAGATGTATGTCCCCACTCTAGGGCTGACGACTGACTGACTGACTTCACACCTCAGGCCACCTAGGACCCAGTTCCCGGATATAGGTGGGCCCCAGACATCAGATCTGGACCTGTGACTTTGGGCAAATCACTGCCCCTACTTAGGCCTCGATTTCCCCACCTCTGAAGTATCAGGAACTGGACTAGGCAGTTCTGGGGGGAATTTTCTTGCTCCGTTTTCCTGTCGTGAGCTGGACAAGTCTGTGCGAGAGATGGAAGGATGAAGTTCCAGACACGGAACTGTGATCAGCCTTGAATCCCCTGGTAGTAAAGGCTAGTTCACTATCTCTGGGCCCAGCTGGGATGTGTGGGATGTGATAAAGTTATGGGCAAGGGGCCAGGGCTAGGGTCAGAAAGACTAATAGGGTATTAGAGAGAAAGGGCCTCCTACTCCAATGACCCTGAAGGCAGGACCTGCCCTTTCTCCCCAACCCAGCCATAACCCAGCATAGCCCACCAGGTCGCTGTCACAGCCTGAGCCAACCTGCAATGGCACTGGTGCAGAGCCACAGGCAAGCTACAGGTCGGAGTGTCGAAAGAGGCTCTGTCTAGCATCTGAGAGCACACAACCTGGTGCAGGAGGTCGCTGGCCAACAGACAGCACAGAGCCAACCCCCCCCACACACACACACACACACACACTGATGGGGCAGGGACAGTCTAGGGGACTGGGGAGAAGCCACAGTTTAAACCAAAGGGAAGTAAGGGACTCAGGTTGTGGCCAAGCAGTGCCATCGGCATGGACAAACTAGAGGTAAGATGGCATCTGGCCTCCTGGCCCTGTCGGCAGCCTGAGATACTGAATGGTGGTCACCACAGCAGGGAGGCCAAGAGAGGTCTCTCCTCTAACTCAAGCATGCACCCCCCACCCCCCCACGCACACACCCCATCCCCCAGGAAATGCCAAGACCCAATCCTCTGCTTTGAGTAAACACATGACCTCATTCCAGTCTGATTCAGACCTGCCCTTCCAAAACCTCATGTTGGCAAAACAAAAGAGAAAGACGAGAGGAGAGGCTGGTCGGGCATGCACACCAAGTGGGCTCAGAGGGCCTTGCACGGGGCTGATCCTGGGCCCAAGCTCAAGCAACTGGGAGCCAAGAGTCCTGGATAGGAGCAGGCCCCAGGATGGAGAGAGGCCAGCAAGCCCACTCTCCAGTGGCCCCCGGAGCTGGGCCTCCAGAAGAGAGGGGCATAGAAAATGAAGCCCTGGCCCCGGCAGGGCAGCTAGCTGGGACTCCAGAGTTCTAGGATATGCACACAAGAGATAAAATGACTAGCAGAAGCTGTCCTCTAGCATTTAGAAACTTAGCCAAAAGCAACACTTGGCCTGCCGAACATCACGTCTAGACTCTGGCCTCAGTTTATAAGGCAGGAGGAATCTCCTGACCCTTTACCAAATTGTAAACTACTGTAGGGAAGTTAGCTCAGTCCTGTGGGGAGAATTCGCTGACAAGAGAGTAAACTGAGGCAAGGGAGAGCAACAGACCTGCGTCAGGTTAGAATCAAGTTGGCCAAAGCTTAGGCTCTGGGCTTTCCCTGGCCCGCCCCAGCACTTCCAGCTGCCTCCCAGGGGAACCTGGGGACAGAACTTTGGAGGACATTGCCACCATACACCTGTCAGCTAAAAGTGACAGCCTGCTGGCCCCCACTAACCATACCTCTCAGGCAGGCCCTAAAGTCCCCCAAGGGGATCCCTCAGCTTGTCTGGCCGACCCCACAACTGCTGAATTTTTCTCCTACTCACAAAAGAGTGACACAGAGGCCAGAGACCAGTGCTCCAGTGACAGGAAGTCTCAGGATCAGAGAAGGGCTCTGAGCCTGTTGACAGGGTCCTGTAACTAGGGCAGCCGGGAGGCCCTGACTCTCAGGACAAGCAGTGGCAGGGGTAAGTTGGGTCCAAGCAAACAAGTCCAAAACAGCCAGGGCCCTGTCTCCTCCTCCCTAAGTATGAAGACAGGGCTCTGTAAGGACTCAGACTTCTGGGAAACCCACAGGCCACAGGAAGTGCCACCCTCAGTAAACAAGGCAGGAAAAGAGGTCAGGGCATCAACGCTGCAGAGAGCAGCCTTCTGAGGACACAGATACAGAGATGCCCCCTCCAGGCAACCCCAAGTTAGCCATCCCTCCTCTGACTCTGTCGCCCCACCCTTTAGCCCACTTGTGGCCTTCAGAGGATGGGAGAGTGTGTCCTCTAGATAGAAGAAGTACCCCGGGAGTCTCTGTGTTCAGATCCTATGCAAGAGGACACAAGGGCAGCACAGCCCTGGGCCACTTCACAATCCAGCTGGCAAAGCGAATAGACACAGAAGAAACTCAGGAACCATCACGAGGGGGACAGACAAGGTAAAGGGTGGATGGGAAACAGAGCTTCTAGAAAGATCTTAGCATGCATAGAATGCCTGCCTGTTGAAGGTTAGGGTCACACTTTTGCCTGGTGCCTGGACAGCTCAGAAGAGGGCATCGGGGTCCTCTGGAACTGGAGTTATAGATGGTTGTGAACCACCATATGGGTGTTGGGAACTAAATCCAGGTCCTGTGTAAGAGCAGCAAGCACTCTTAACTGCTGAGCCATCTCCCCAGCCTGTTCTTATTTTATTTCTATGTATGTATATGTGTGTATGTGTCTGCATATGGCACATGTGTGTGAGTGCCCACAGAGGACAGAAGAGGGCATCAGATCTCCTAAAGTTCAAGTTACAGGCTGTTGAGAGAAATCTCATGGGTTTTCCAAGAACTGAACTCAGGTCCTCTGGAAAAGCAGTTCCTAACCACTGAACCATCTCTCCAGCCTCTGTAGTTTGTTATTTTTGTGCAGAAAAGTACTTATGGAACCACTGTCCAACTTAATGGACTTTCAGAATGAACCCACTCATATCATTAGCATGAAGAGGACAAAGAATGTACGTGGTACCAAGAGCTCTCTGTGCCTCTCTCTAGGCCCTAGCCCCCAAAGTGGGGGCATGACTTTTTTAATATTTATTTATTTTATGTATGCAAGTACAATGTCGGTCCTCTTCAGACACATGCCCAGGAGTGGGCATCAGATCCCATTACAGATGGTTGTGAGCCACCACGTAGTTGCCAGGAATTGAACTCAGGACCTCTGGAAGAGCAGTTGGTGCTCTTAACCTCTGAGCCATCTCTCCAGCCCCATAACCATGACTTCTAACAGCCTAGGCTCATGGCTCCTGCTTTTGTGTTTTGTGGAACCAGATTCACACACAGCAGGCTCTCATATCTTCAAGGTCAACATTTTGTCTCACTGTTGTAGACATCCTACCACAAGAACAGCTGTGTGTAGCATAGTAATGGGGGTACAGGGAAAAGGGGGAGCCCTGTGGAACCCCAGCAAGAGGGACCAGCCCAGTGCCAGCCAAGCTGCCCCAGCCAGCCCTGGGCTGGGAGAGTCACCCAGATAGGAAAGCGCTGATCTCCCAGGATAGAGAGCTGTGGCCCAGGCACATTCCCAGTGCCCCAGTCCTTGGCCCTGCCAGTCCCCTGCCCCCAGATCCAACCTGCTCCTCTGAGAACCTAGAGAAGAGGAAAGGAGTCTAGAAGGTAGAGTGTATGTAAAATTATGCAAATGTATGCAAATGTATGTAAACGTGCGGGGCTCCTTGAGTGGATTGGGCAGAAGCCATCCCAGTGAATGGAGGACTAGACTCCACAAGTTTAAACCACCCGCCTCTGGCCCCTTCTTCCCACAAGCTCCTTTTTCCCTCCCCAGAAAACTCCAGTCGCCCATTGGCCTTCCTTCTATGAATCCATCTTTGGCTCTCCCCGGGGCAGAAAGATGGAGGCCCTAGAGAAGATACTTGAGACTCAGCTCCTGCCTTCCAGAAGCCCTCAGAGCATCAGAGAAGAGAAAGTGCAGCCACCACTCCCAGGGAAGAGGCAAGGCAAGCCAGTGCTGCTCAGCCTCTACCTGTGGCTGAACCTGAGACTCTGCATTTCTGGCCAGCAACGCAGGAGATGCGAGGCTGCAGTCTCAGTCGCATCTGGAGTGGCTGGGAGTGGAGCAGGTGAGGGGGAAGACACCAGAAAACGGAGACAGGCAGAGCAGGATGGGGCTGAAGCCAAGTGGCCGGGGACCGGGGACCGGGATCTAGCCACAGCTCGGCTCTTACTTCATTTGTTAGTTTCCATCCCAGAGACCACAGTGTACAGCCTCACCAAGTGCCCACCTGCCCTGCTTCACCGAGGTCCCTAAGCAACACTGACACAGAATTGTCCAGGGCTCTCCTGGGACTGGGACACCGCGCCCATTTTACCTCTGAGAGATTTTGCTTGAGTTTCATTTATATTTTTTAAATCAAGACCTGACCGTGTTCTCTGTCTGGGCTCTAGTAATAATTCCCGAGGTGTGAACATTCGTCAAAACTCATGAACTCGGGCTGGTGATGTAGCTCAGTTGGTAACCAACTGCCAGCCATTCCTGAAGCCCTGGGTTGGCTCCCCAGCACCACCTAAAACCATGCGTGAGGACACATCTCCTCCTCCCAGAACTTGGGAAGTGGAGGCAGAAGAATGAGAAATTCAAGGTCATCCTTGGCTGCATAGTAAGTTCAAAGCCAGCCTGTGCTATCTAGTATCTCAAAACAATCTAAAAATAGAAGACTTCATGAACTCTATAGTCAACCGAAAGTGCCTTTGGCTTTATGCATTTTTAAGAAGAGATGAGAGTGGGCCTCTCTCAGTGGTGAAAACAGGGCTTCCCTGAGGGAAGGAATGGCCTCCCTATGAGGGGAAAGGGGCTAAGGCAGAGCATAGGGTATGGAGATGCAGCCAGCAGCCATAACTCTAACATTCATAGTTCAATTCCCACAAATGGAGCCGAAGCTGCAAAATCTGATTTTGAGAACTGCAACCTGACCTCTGCAGGCTCAGAAGGCCTCCCTGGAGGGTCTGGGACACTCGGCACTGCCAAGTTGAGTACCTACAGTGTGGCCAGCCCTGGTCTCCGTCTTCATAGGGCCAAACTCACCCTACAGCTAAAAATCATTTTTGCAGAGCTAGAGAGATAGCTCAGCAGTCAAGAAGAGCACCGTCTCCTCTTCCAGAGGACCCGGGTTCTATTCCCAGTACCCACAGAGCAGCTTACAACTCTCTGTAACGCCACTTCCAGGGGATCTGACACACTCTTCTGGTCTCCATGGGCACTGACTACACGCAGGCAAAAACATCCACACACATAAAAATAAATGAATAAAAATAAAGTGGGTTTTTTTTGTTTTTTGGTTTTTTGTTTGGTTGGGTTTTTTGTTTTGTTTTGTTTTTTGTTTTTTGTTTTTTTTTTTTTTACATTTTAGATAGTTTAGCTTTTAAAAGGGGGTGGGAATCTTTTTCTGTACTGTTCAGGCTGGCCTCAAATTTAGGAGATCTTTCTGCTTCAGTTAAGCCTCTCAAGTCCTGCCAGCTACAGGAAATTACCAATAAGCCCAACTTTTGTTTGAGCGTTTTCTTTTGTTGTCGTTTATTGAGAACAAGGCATCGATCGTGTTGCCCCCAGCGTCCTGATCTTCCTTCCTCCTTGCTCTCCACCGGCTGGATGCAGATTACTGCCTTGAACACTCCAACATCAGACAGTCATTCTCTTAAAACATCCAAGGAACAATGGTTTCCGATTTGGGGACATTTGTTTCTGTTTTTGTTACGCGGGGGCCTTTAGCATGCTGGGCAGGGGGTCCACCACTGAGCTACATCCTGAGCTCAGGTTATTTTTATGACTTGGGAAAGTTGTATGGAATTCAAATGTAGGTGCCCATTACCAAAGCCTTATTGGGCCACAGCCTCACAGTTCATCGCCGCGACGTCTTTCACGCCTGGGAGGCAGAGCACCCTTCACAGTCGGCCTGTGGGACCTATAAAGCAGGACTCACCACCCTCTGCACAAATGAGGCGAGCAGGGGTCACCCAGGCTTCTAACCTGGCTGCCTGGCGAAAGAAATTCAACCTTCCCTCGGCCTGAGCCTCCCTTGCTCCCACAGCAGGTCACCTAGGTTCTCTGCATCTGAAAGGCAGTAGTGCCCCCTGCCGGCAGACGGAGCATCTAGTCTGATCGCCGACTCGGCCTCTGCTGTCACCTGGTGGTCACTTCAGAAAGCGCATCTAGGAACTCAGTCCTTGGTGAAACATCCCTTTAAGGGTCCACAGAAGTGTGCACAGACAGGCCACCCTGATGGAGGCAACTCCTCAATTGAGGCTCTTTATTCCCAGGTGTGTCAAGGTGGCAGCTACGATCATCCACCCTACACCACTTGAGCGCCACGCAAGATGCTCTACTAGATGTAGGAGAAACCCTAGAAAAGGGCAGTGTGTTCCCCACCCCCAGTACCTGCCTGGTGGAGGGAAATACCCAGACAGGACTCCAAGGGGAAATAAGGCATATTTAGGTGGATGGAGAGCATCATCAGGCAGCACCGTGGCCACTCACCTTGCTGGTCACGAGAGGTTTCCAGGCCATTGAGTATATCAGCCAGGCAAAGACACAGGGGAAATGGTGCCTACAGAAGCCAAGGGGACCAAGTGGCAGGGACACAGGGTGGCACAGAGAAGGAGTAGCTTAGGAGCTTAGGTAGAGATAGAGGGGGCTGAGGTAAACTGAGGTCCCAGAGCTGGGAAATGCACCAGGTGGAAGGGTTCTGTCCCAGCTCCATGGTAACGGGGAGCTACTGTTCTAGGAAGAAGCAGGAGGTGTGGATACTTCAGGGTCACCCACTCGGCGACTGCAGCTCTGACAGCAGCCTCCCAGACCACAGGCTCCTCTAGCACTCGAGGTGCACACAGGCAGAACTCTACCCCTGCCCCTAGGGCAGCCCCAACCCTGCCTAGCCAACCGATCTATAGCAGATGTGGCCTTCCAAGCAGCTGGGAGAGCACTTAGGAGCCAGACTCTGGGTGTGAATCTTGCTAGCCATGAGGCCTTGGGTTTGCCACTTAACATCTCTCAACCTCCATTTTCTCCCCTGTAGAGGAGATGTAGAAAGTCAGGTGTGGGGCAATCACCTGAAATCCCAACACTGAGGAAGCCAAGACAGGTAGACTCCTCAGATTGATCGCCAGCCAGCCTACTCCATGAGTCACGGGCTAATGAGTAACCTTACCTCAGAAAATAAGGTGGGCAGCACCTGAGGAAAAACAGATGGGGCTGACCTCTGACCTCCGCACACATGGAAACACACAGTCAAGCAAGAGGTCTATGGATCTCAGTGCTGCTCACGGGAGAGAGACTGGGCCAGAAGTACTCAGCATTAGCAGGTACTAGGAGAGGTCGGTACTGATGGGCATTTTCCTGAGCAGCTCCTAGGAGTCTGTGCCGGCATTTTAAAATGTGCCAGCAAGGACTGGAGAGATGGCTCAGGGGTTAAGAGCACCGACTGCTCTTCCAGAGGTCCTGAGTTCAAATCCCGGCAACCACATGGTGATTCACAACCATCTGTAATGAGATCAGATGCCCTCTTCTGGTGTGTCTGAAGACAGCTACAGTGTATTCATAATATACATTCAATCAATCAATATGTGCCAGCAAGAACTGAGAATTCAGTCTGGCACAGTTTCCCCATCTGATAAGTGGCCTGAGATGGTTTCCACTGATCCAGTGCCCTCAAATCCTGCTCTCTGACCTGCGAAGGACGTATAAGATGACACACCCCACCCCCGCCCACTCCCCTTCCCTGACCAGAGCAGAGAGCTTTGCTCTTCATAATGGAAAGAAATGGCCCTCATTTCCCCCTCCCCACTGCCCCACACTTCCCCTGACTCAACTGAGGCTCAGAGCATCCTTTGCCATCCTTCTGTGCCCCCCCCCCTCTCTCTCTTGCTTTAGTCTCTTCCCTCCACTCACCTGAACTCTAACATATTACTTCACTTTCCGCTGCACTTCTATCTAGTCTCTGCTGGGAGGGACGGAGTGTTCCTCCTTCCCCACACAGCCCAATGACCTACACAGAGGGGGCATGATGCCTTCTGACACTTGGAGCTATGTACCCACACCTTTACACACACACACACACACACACACACACACACACACACACACACAGAGTCTGCGGTAGGCTAGTCCTAGATTCTGAGCAGTCTCCACACGCCCCAGGACAGTGTCTGAGGAGAAGAGTCCTATGAATCTCTTGTTCACTTCAGTTCCCATACAGCCCCACCACCCCAGGCTCCCCATGCCTTCCTGGTTGCCTTGCCCCTTCCCTTGAACTCCCTCAGATCCTGTCACCTGGATCTACAACCATGAAAAGGGACGTGCGCCTGTTAACAGCTTTGTTCCCAATGCAATGCCTGACAACTGACAGGTGCTTAAACACTAAATGAATGAATGATTACAGGTAAACCCACAATCGCCACCCAGAACTCTGACCATCAGTTGCAAACTGTGCCAACACCCACAGACACTACCCACTGCATCCCAGTCGAACCTCCCAGGATCCACTCAGACTAAGACAACCAACCCCACTGGGGAACCCAATGCCAGATCCAGAGAACACAGCACCCCCTGCTGGCCCTGTGGCATAACTGCCTCCCAACTTCAGGTAGGAGGTTATCAATGCTGGAGCCGTCAGGGCCTCAGAAGTAACAGCTGCGAGATGCTGGCAGCTGCAGGGCCATTTGTCACTCCAGCAATGTCAAACAACCATCATCCAAAGGAGCGACCCACTCCCTGCATGGGTGGGAAGCTGCCCCAGAGGCACAAAGAGCTTATCCCAGGTCACTCCACAAGAAATTGTCCTACATTTTCATTATAGTATGTGCGTGTGTGCACGCGCGTGTGTGTATGAGTGCGTGCGTGTGCACGTGTGTGTACGTGTTCTTTTTCACCATGTTCGTCGGCGGGATCGAACTCCATGGTAGGCCTTTTCCTGGTCGGTCTACAGACACACAACCCCATGCTTGACGCCCCTGGGCCAGCCCCAAAGTCCCCCAGCCTTAAAGAGAGGACTGTGCCACACATCTCTGGAGCCCCAGTAATTATCAGCTGAAGGCTAGACTCAGGCAGCAGGTCTCGTCTCTAAACCCGGTCTGTGCTGCCATCGTGTGGCCGCCGCTGGAAGTGCGCCTGTTCTATGACTGCTTAGACCCTGAAATTCTAAATTCTTCTTGGGTTGATCTAAACAGGTTATAGCTGGAGCTCCAGGGGATACAGAAAGGAAAAGACATGGGGGGGGGACGCCTCCAAACTGAACTTGGAGTCGGTTTTCCCTCAGAACAAAAGGTAATTCAGGAGATACCACATCTAAGTCACTAGAGAAGACCACTTGAGAATCAAGTGTGACTCCTTGAGTTTCAGGCCCAGGACGTGTGACCACAGTCCTTAGGTGAAGAACAGATCATGTGAGACAGGATATGGGATGACAGGACACATTGCCACGTCTGAGTCACAGGGTTGGGGGAGGGGATGATGTCATCGGCTGACTAGAGAGCCTTGGAGACCAGGGACATACCTGGGAAGAAATCTGAGACAACTAGAAATAAGAAGTGAATAAAATCTAAGAGGCCTGGGATTGCTGCTTACACACAGATACTGGGGTATTCACCTAAACAGTGTTCTTTATGTCACACGTGTTTGGCATTTCTCAAGACCTTACTACAAGCCATACCAAATGGTGTGGAAACATTTGGAGTTTACTATAGCAGAGTTGCTAGAGCGCTTGCCTACCATGCACTGGGCCCAAGGATCAGCCTGGGTTCAGTCATTAAGGCTACATAAACTGGGGGTGGGAGAGATGGCTCAGTGGTTAAGAGCACTAACTGCTCTTCCAGAGGTCCTGAGTTCAATTCCCAACAGCCACATGGTGGCTCACAACCATCTGTAATGGGATCTGGCGCCCTCTTCTGGTGTGTCTGAAGACAGTGATGGTGTACTTATATACATAAAATAAATTAATAAATAATTTTTTTAACTACATAAACTGGGTGCAGGCCTGCCTGTAACCCCAGGACTCAGAAAGTAGAGACCAGAAGCTTAAGGTCAAGACTGGGGGGATGGCTCCCCAGATAAGTGCTTAGCTCTTTCAGGGAACCTCAGGTGGGTTCCTAGCACCCAATTCAAAGGATTCACAATCACCTGTGATGGCAGATCCAGGGGAGCTGGCATGTTCCGGCCTCTGCAGGCGGCTACACACACACACACACACACACACACACACACACACACACGGCACAGGTAAACTCAGGCACAAACACATCCGCATAAATACAAGTAAAGACTTTTTTAAGTTCAAAGCCATTGTCGTTTTGTTTTGTTTTGTTTTGTTTTGTTTTTTAGACAGGGTTTCTCTGTGTAACCAAGGCTGTCCTGGAACTCACTTTGTAGACCAGGCTGGCCTCGAACTCAGAAATCCGCCTGCCTCTGCCTCCCAAGTGCTGGGATTAAAGGCGTGCGCCACCACCGCCCAGCTCAAAGCCATTGTCTTAGGGTTTCTGTTGCTGCCATGAAACGCCAGCACCAAGGCAGCCTAGGGAGAAAAAAAATTTATTTGACGTTATGCTTCCACGTTCATTATCAAAGGCCAGGAACTCAAACTGGGCAGGAACCGGAGGCAGGAGCCAACGCAGAAGCCATGGAAGGGTGCTGCTTACTGGTTTACTCGGCCTGCTTTTTTTGTTTGTTTGTTTGGTTGGTTTTTTGGGTTTTTTGGGGTTTTGGGGGGGATTAAGACAGGGTTTCCCTGTGTAGCCCTGGCTGTCCTGGAACGGCCTCGAACTCAGAAATCCGCCTGCCTTTGCCTCCCAAATACTGGGATTAAAGGCATGCGCCACCACCGCCCGGCTTCAGTCTGCTTTGTTATAGAACCCAGGACCACTGGGCAATGGTGCCTCACTCCTTTAATTCCAGCACTTGGGAAGCAAAGGCCGGTAGATCTCTGAGCTCCAGACAGCCAGGATTACAGAGAGAAATCCTGTCTCGAAAAAACAACAGCAACAACAACAACAAAGGCTGAAGCACTGGCTCTCTGATTTAGAGCCTGGGTTCCATCCCCAGTACCTAGATGATGGTTTACAACCATCTGTAATCCCCGGGGATCTGGTGCCCTCTTGTGGTCGCTGGCGGTACTGCATGCATGTGCTGCTCAGACATACATAAAAACAAAATACCTGTACACATAAAATAATAAAATAAAAATAATCAAAAATAAGAAGAACCTAGAACCACCAGCCTAGGAATGGAAGCCACAGTGGCCTGGGCCCTTCCTCATCAAGCACTAATTTTAAAAATGCCCTACAAGCTTACCTGTAGCCCGATCTTATGGAGGCATTTTGAAGTTCCCTCTTCTCAGATGACTTTAGCTTCTATCGAGTTGACATAAAACTATCCAGCACTGTCCTCCTCCGCTACATAAAAAGGTGGTGGCCAGAGGCTGGGGAGATGGCTCAGCAGTTAGGAGCTAGGCTCACAAGCAAACAGAGAGAGATTTAAGCCTACCTGAACATCAGTAACACGGTGGTAGATTCCAGAAACGGGACGGAGCCGGAGGGCGGGGGGGGGGGGGGGGGACAGGACGGGAGGGTGGGGGCGGAGCAGGGGAGATGGAACAGGGTAAGCACATTACCCAGAAGCCTAAATAAATAAGGAAATTGTGTTTGTAAGGAGAGAGAGAAGGATGGGGAAGACAGAGAAGGGAATGTGGATTGACAGGGGGAGAGGTTGGTTTGAAACGCAATTAAAACTGGATGATCAGACCATGCATGGTGTCACACAACTTTGATGCCTGGACTCGGGATGCAGAAGCAGGTGGAACTCTCTAAGTTCTAAGCCATCCTGGTCTATATAGTGGACACAGTCTCATTCTTAGGTAGATAGGTAGATAGATAAGTAAATAGATAGATAGATAGATAGATAGATAGATAGATAGATAGATAGATAGATAGATAGACAGACAGACAGACAGAGAAGGAAGGAAGGAAGGGCCTCAGCGAAAAGGTAACTTTAAGGCAAAACCTCAAGACTTTGAGAAAGAACCAAATATCTGCTCCATCCCAGGGTGAGGATGTCGCAATAATGCTCTGATACCCAGGACGTAGGGGCGGAAGATGGAGATAAGCAGAGCCCAGAGCTGATTGACCACATCAAGGAAAGACAGAAGGGCTGGAGAGAGAGATGGCTCTGCAGTTGGAAGCACTAGCTGCTCTTCTGGAGGATCAGGCTTCGGTTCCCAGAGTCCACATGGCAACTCATGGCTGTCTGTGGCTCCAGTTCCAGGGGAGCCAGTGCACTCACACACATTCACAAGCATGCAGATGGAACACTGATACACATTAGATAAATAAATAAATTTTAAAGGAAAAGACAAAGACTGACTCCACAGAACAAGGTGAGACTTTGGTTGCTATGGAAGAGTCAGACACCGGAAAGCAGGGCTGGGAGCAGAGAAACACAGGAGGAGACTGGGAAACTCTTCTGTAACCCGTGAAAGCCAAAAAAACAGCCAGTCCAGAGCACTGTGCAAGGGGAACCCAGGGTGTACTTAGCCCATTGGATATGGAGTAGGAAGTGAGGATCTAGGGCAGTGGTTCTCCACCTGTGGGTCTCTGCCCCTTTGGGAATCAAAAGACCCTTTCACAGGGGTTGCATATCAGATATCCTGGATATCAGATATTTAAAACATTACAATTCTTTTTTTTTTTTTTTAAAGATTTATTTATTTATTTATTATAAGTACACTGTAGCTGTCCTCAGACACTCCAGAAGAGGGAGTCAGATCTTGTTACAGATGGTTGTGAGCCACCATGTGGTTGCTGGGATTTGAACTCCTGACCTTCGGAAGAGCAGTCGGGTGCTCTTACCCACTGAGCCATCTCACCAGCCCTTTTTTTTTTTTTAAAGATTTATTTATTTATTTATTATAAGTACACTGTAGCTGTCCTCAGACACTCCAGAAGAGGGAGTCAGATCTTGTTACAGATGGTTGTGAGCCACCATGTGGTTGCTGGGATTTGAACTCCAAAACATTACAATTCTTAAGAGTAGCAAAATTGCAGTTATAAAGTAGCAACAAAATAATTTTATGGTTGGGGGTCACAGCAACATAAGGAACTGCACTAAAGGTTGAGAACCACTGATCTAGGGTGTTGTCTCCAAGGTAACAGAGTTGCCATGGGTTGTAACAGTGACTCATGGGAGGGGAGAGATGCTGGGGCAGGTTTGATTTGAAACAGAAGTTTCACTCTGTGAATTACCTGTGCACATATGCACTGTAAAGTATAACAAAGTTTTCCATGATAAAGTCTTTGTTTAGTTTTGAGCTTTGTTTATATGCTTGGTTAAATATTTTAGTTTTTTTAAGATTAATTTTTATTATTTTTAATTGTGTATATATGGATGGAAGGTATTTGTGTGTGTGTGTGTGTGTGTGTGTGTGTGTCCCTTTCTGTGTTCCTCCATAGTAACATAGTTCTTTCAACAGGGCCACAAACTCCCTAATAGTTCCACTCCCTGTGGGCCAAGCATTCACACACATGAGTCTGTGGGGCCATTCCTGTTCAAACCACATAACCAAGATGGTTATGAGCCACCTGACGTGCGTACTAGGAAACAAACTCAGGTCCTCTGCAAAAGTGCTACGTGTCCTAACTACTGAGATATCTCTCCACCCCCAATGTTTTGGTTTTGGGGAACAGGGTCACACTCTGTAGCCCAGGCTAGCCTCAAATTCATAGCCACATGGAGCCTGAGATTACTAGCATGCCCCACCACACCTGGCTTTTGCAGGGTTTGAGACAGAGACTCATGAAAGCCAGACTGTCCTGGAACTCACTGCGTGAGTTATACCTAACTGTGTTCTTGACACAGCCTCTGGGCCTCTGAAAGGAAGAACCCTTCAAGGAACTGCCTATGTCAGATTGGCCTGTAGGTGTTTCAGTTGGACAGGTGGGATAGTTATTGTTCATCGATGTGGGAGGAGCCAGCCCACTGTGGGCGGCACAATCCCCCTGGGCAGGTGGTCCTGGGATCTGTAAGAAAGCTAGTTAAGCCTGAGCTTGTGAGCAAGCCAGTAAGCAGAATTCCTCAATGGGTAGGCCTTCAAGTTTGTGCAACTGTTCCTGACAACCTCCCTCAGTGATGGACTATGATCTAAAAGTGTGGACAAAATCCCTTCCTCCCCTGACTGAGTTTTGGTCACAGAAACAAAACGAAACAAGAATAGCCATCACATCCAGGCTGTGGGTTTGGTGGGATTTTTTTAAATATTTTATTTATATAAGTACATTGTCACTGTCTTCAGACACACCAGAAGAGGCATCAGATCCCAGTACAGGTGGTTGTGAGCCACTATGTGCTTGCTGGGAATTGAACTCGGGACCTCTGGAAGAGCAGTCAGTGCTCTAAACCACTGAGCCATCTTTCCAGCCCGGGTTTTTTTTGTTGTTTTTTTTTTAAGACAGGGTCTCACTAAGTATATTTGGCTGGCCTGAAATTTATAGACATCTACCTACCTCTGCCTCCCAAGAGCTGGGATTAAAGGCATGTACCACCACCAGCATTCCCAACTTATTTTTGTCTTTTGAGACAACGGTTTTTCGGTTCTGGCTTGAGACTCATGGCAGTCCTGCCTCAGCCTCGTGCATGCTGGGACCATTTTTTCCCCATTGTACTAGCTGGTTTTGTGTGTCAACTTGACACAAGCTGGAGTTATCACAGAGAAAGGAGCCTTGATTGAATAAATGCCTCCATGACATCCAGCTGTGAGGTATTTTCTCAATTAGTGATCAGCAGGGAGGGCCCAGCCCATTGTGGGCCATCCCCGGGCTGATGGTCCTGGGTTCTATAAGAGAGCAAGCTGAGGGGCTGGTGAGATGGCTCAGTGGGTAAGAGCACCCGACTGCTCTTCCGAAGGTCAGGAGTTCAAATCCCAGCAACCACATGGTGGCTCACAACCATCCGTAACGAGATCTGACTCCCTCTTCTGGAGTGTCTGAAGACAGCTACAGTGTACTTACATATAATAAATGAGTAAATCTTTTAAAAAAAAGAGAGCAAGCTGAGCAAGCCAGGGGAAGCAAGCCAGTAAGCATCTTTAGCATCTTGGAGTCTCCAAGGCAACTTCAGTGTTAGCTTCTTGTTCAATGTCTGGAATAAACACATGATCTTCTGGGCTCCTTTAAATCTCCATGACCCCTTCATGCCTTCAAAACCCGTAACAATTTTCTTTTCTTTTTTTTTTTTTTGATTTATTTATTTATTTATTTATTATCTGTAAGTACACTGTAGCAGTCTCCAGACACTCCAGAAGAGGGAGTCAGATCTCCTTAAGGATGGTTGCTGGGATTTGAACTTAGGACCTTCAGAAGAGCAGTCGGTGCTCTTAACCTCTGAACCATCTTACCAGCCTCCCACCTGGGTGACTCTTACACATTACCAAGTACAGCTGCAGCATGAGGTACAACCTGGGCTATCTCTGAAACACAGCTTCTTTGTGATCTCAGAAAACACTTCCCAGATCTCACCTCAGTAATGCTGGTCTCATCTTAATCACTGCTAATTCCTTAGATCCAGCTAACCAGCATCAGTCGTCCCAAAGTCCCTTCTATTTTTGTCTCTAGAGTCAGAGCCTTAGCTGAGGCTACTGGGTGCTGCTGCTTTCTGGGACTGGAACATGGCCCCCTTTAGCTAGTACATTGTCATCAGCTTTCTGTTTTCCAACTCCTTCACTGCCTAAGCTTGCCTGTCCTGGAACTTGCTTTGTAGATTGATCTTGAACTCAGAGATCCGAATGGCTCTGTCTCCTAAAGGCTGGGATTAAAGGACTTAAGCTTTTCTCTACTCGGAAGGTGCTGAGCCTTTGGTGTCCCTTTTTATAAAATGGTGGCAAAAAAAACAGTTGAGTGGCATTGAGTAGACGAAACGGTTAAGTGTGAGAAACTATGGTTTGGGAAACCCCAGCAGAGATCAGGGAAAGAATCTCAGAAGCCAAGGGAGAGAAGTTTGAGACGTCACTGGAAGAGGAAAGGTTATCTCATCTCCTAAGCTGCCGGAGGGAACATGAGTCACTGTCCCTATGTGTGGGGAAGGCACCTAAAGATGCGTTCATCTGGAAAATCTGCTTGGAACTATTCACCTGGAGAAAAGCGGAGGGGGCCGAGGGACCAGCATAAGGCACCCTGGAGGGGAAAGCGGGAAATGATGTAATAAGGGGAAAGGGTTGAAAAACAAGGCAAATACCCAAAGAAAGGCTGGCTATGCACCCAGACAAAGAAAAACCAGGTAGCCAGAAAAAAAAGAAGCCACACCCTCATTGTAGGGTTGTGTTAAAGAGTCCTAGGACAAATTTGTCAACCTTTGCTATCTGCACCAAAGGAGAAACATGGTAAACGAGCTGCCATGCCCTCATCCCCAGATGCTAAGAAAGCCTAGCACGGAGGTGCACACATCCGGCCACACAATCCCAGCCCCAGGGCTGAGGAAGGAGAAACAGGAGTTCTAGGCCAGCCTGCACTGCAGAAGAAGACCTCACCTCAAAATAACAACAACAACAAAAGAAAACATTCAAAAAACTGTATGTGGAGGCCTGGAGAGATGATGATTCAGCAGTTAGGAAGACTGGGCTGTTCTAGAGGACCCAGGTTCAATTCCCAGCACCCAAATGGTGGTACACAACTGTCTTCATATTTCCAGTTCTGTTTATCTGTGTTAGTCACACTTTTGCCACTGTTAAAAATATCTGAGAGAGGGCTGGTGAGGTGACTCAACGGGTAAGAGCACTGACTGCTCTTCCGAAGGTTCTGAGTTCAAATCCCAGCAACCACATGGTGGCTCCCAACCACCTGTAATGAGATCTGACTCTTCTGGTGTGTCTGAAGTCAGCTACAGTGTACTTACATATAATAATAAATAAACCTTTGGGCTGGAGTGAGCAGGGACTGAGCAAGCAGAGTTGACCAGAAAAGGCAGAGGTCCTAAATTCAATTCCCAATAACCATATGAAGGTTCACAACCATTTGTACAGCTACAGTGTACTCATATACATAAAAATAAATAAATAAATCTTTTAAAAAGGAGAGAAAGAAAGGAAGGAAGGAAGGAAGGAAGGAAGGAAGGAAGGAAGGAAAGAAGGAAGCTGAGTGAGTTAGGCATATATGTATATATATATATATATATATATATATATATATATACACACACACACATATCTGAAAAACTGTTATCATTCTGTCTAAGCTCCGCCCCACAGTTACCTGGCAACAACCAGGTATGCCTGACTCACTATAAAAGGAGCTGCTTGCCCCCTCCTCTCTGGCTCTTGCTCTTAATTTCCTGCTCCAGCTCTGTCCCCTTGCTTCCCCTCCCCCCTCTCTCTCCATGTGCTTGCGTGGTGTGGCTGGTCCCTCAAGGGGAAAGAACCTGCAGAGGCACCCCTTACCCCCATACCTCACCACAAATCTATCAAAACATATCCCCTCCTCTCTTTATCTTTTTATAAACACATCAGAAACAATTAGATGTTTGCTTGTTTGTTTGTTTGTTTGTTTTTCAGCTCAGGTATTTCTTTTTTAGGCATGATATTTGTTAGATTTTTATTTCTTTAGTTATGTGTCTGTGACTGGGTATGTGCACACACATGCAGGTGCCGAAGGAGGCCAGAGACAAGGAATCATCCTAAAACTGGAATCACAGGTGGTTGTGTGTCACCTTGATGTGATTGTGTGTCACCTGGTGTGAATGCTAGGAATCAAATTCAGACCCACAAAAAAGCAGACCGGGTTTCTCAAGCACTGAGCCACCTCTCCAGGGCCTCGGGTTTGCTTATTCTTTTTCTTTTGGTTTTGAGACAGGTTCTCTCTATGTAGCACTGTCTCTTAAGTCATCCTGGAGCTCAATATGTAGACTGGGCTGGTCTTGAATTCCCAAAGACCCTCTTGCCTCTGTCATCTGAGTGCTGGGATTAAAGGCCTGTCTGATCAACCACAAAGCTCAGGCTTGGGGGGGTAGGAGGGGTTTGGGTTGGGTTCGTTAGGTTGGGTTTGGTTTGGGTTTGGGGGATTTTCTTGTGGGAAACAGTCTTAAAGAAGAAGAGATTTATTATAACCCCCCGCTTTGAGAAATGTCTGTCAGCTGCCTCTACTGCAGTGTCCTGAAGCAAGACTCAGCCTGCGGGACCACAGGATAGACAAAACAGCTGGCCTCAAAACAGCCAGGAATGAGGTGGGAGGACCAGACGGACAGACGAGGAAAGAGGAGGGAAGAGGGGAAGGTCGGGAGAAAGAGAAGATAACAGAGACATGCTCCATTGCCTACTTCCTCCATCCAGGGCCTGCCTCGGAACCTTCCCATTGCTATGCTAGGAAGCGTTTGTGAACCCCAAAAGTCCACCAAGGAGCCATTTCCCATGTGATTGCATTAGGGTCTCAAGCTGGGACTCTCCTTTAAACCAACCCTGACACAGCAGGACAGGAAGGCAGAGCAGCAGCCTTGAACCCTCGGCAGGACAAGGTTTTATAGGAAATGGGAGCAGCTGGGGGTTGTCCAGCCTGGCAAGTGTCTAGTAGAGTAACTGTTGTAAGCCGAGGGGTGGGTGTTCTGAAACTAGACTGTGAACCATCGCAAAGGGTCTGAAAGTACACCTGAAACAGTCAGACTCATCTTTGATTAACTGTTGCCAGGCAGTAGCTAGGGCGGAACTCTGGGGTATGGGCCAAGGACAGGGTCCTTCCTGGGTGTAGCTTGGGTTCAGCCGTAGGTCAAGTTCTCAGGCTTTTTTTTCTTTTAAGATGGAGGCTGGTCTCAAGATAGAGTAGGTTTGGCCTCTCACCACCACCTCCCCAATAATGACGTCAAATTCCACCATGATTATGACAGTCAGAGCTCTCTGGACCCCAACACTTCCCAAAAGACCACTGCTGCCAACAAATTCCCCAGTACAGGAGGGGATATGTCCTATCCAAACCATAACAATATCACTTAATTTAGCTTAGCAAAATTATCCGAGAGACTTTAGATGCTTTGGGTAGTTTACTTTTTCTTATTTTCAGGGCTGGGAATTGAACCCAGGACTTTATTCATGCTGGGAAATACTCAGGCTCAGTCGCTAAGCTACATACCCAGACCTAGAAAAACAGCTTTCAAGATGTTTTTTTCTGAGTTGGACAGTGGTAGAGCACGCCTTTAATCCCAGGACTCAAGACAACCAGGGCTACACAGAAACCCTGTCTCGGGGAGGGCGGGGGGATGATGATTTAGGTTTGGGGATGGGGGGGGTGTTTTGTTTTCTTACTCACCCCCGCCCCCAGACAGGGTTTCTCTGTGTAGCCTTGGCTGTCCTGGAACTTACTTTGTAGACCAGGCTGGCCTCGAACTCAGAAATCCGCCGGCCTCTGCCCCCCAAGTGCTGGGATTAAAGACGTGCACCACCACACCCGGCTCTTTTTTTTTTTTTTTTTTTTTTTTGATTTATTTATGCATATGAGTACACCATAGCTGTCTTCAGACTCACCAGAAGAGGGCATCAGATCCCATTACAGATGGTTGTGAGCCACCATGTGGTTGCTGGGATTTGAACTCAGGACCTCTGGAAGAGCAGTCAGTACTCTTAACAGCTGAGCCATCTCTCTAGTCCCTGTTTTCTTTTTTTTTTTTCTTTTGGAGATAGTGTCTCACTATGCAGTCCTAGCTAACCTGGAACTTGCTCTGTAGACCAAGTGAACTTAAGTTGGCCGTGAACTTAAAGATCTGCCTGCCTCTGCCTCCTGAGTGCTGGGATTAAAGACATAT
The DNA here is from genome assembly GCF_000001635.26 of Mus musculus. NCBI lineage: Eukaryota > Metazoa > Chordata > Mammalia > Rodentia > Muridae > Mus > Mus musculus. The sequence continues at coordinate 100,309,184 of NC_000077.6, forward strand.
GTCACCACACTCAGTCACATTATTTTACATTTTAATTATGTACATGTGTGTGGAGGTGCCCTCAGAGGCCAAAGGGGAAGGTGGAACCCCTGGAGTTCCAGGCAGTTGTGAGTAGCCAGGCGCAAGTGCTGGGAACTGAACTCAGGACTTCATCAGAGAAGTCACCATGAAGACACAGATGGAGGAGGAGACCAGGGCAGGATCAAGATGGTCATGTGGGCCGGGCAGCGGTGGCACACGCCTTTAATCCCAGCACTTGGGAGGCAGAGACAGGCAGATTTCTGAGTTCGAGGCCAGCCTGATCTACAGACTGAGTTCCAGGACAGCCAGGGCTACACAGAGAAACCCTGTCTTGAATGAATGAATGAATGAATGAATGAATGAATGAATGAATGAATGAATAAATGAATAAATAAATACGAATGTCTTAAATATGTCACCAGATCATGTCTATCTACTCAACATCCAAAGGCTGTTGAACACAGGTGGGAAGGGTATCTCATTTATTCCCAGGCTAGACCTGAGAAGATGAAGGGGTGCTATTGACCCCAGGTTCTGTCTTCTGAAACTCAGATACACAGTTTGGCTTTCATGGGGAGGAAAAAGAAGTAAACTGGGGGATCTGGGGAGGGGATACGTATTGAGTAGGGTCTTCATCAACCAGAGGGTATGTCTTTTTTTTTTAATATTTTATTGAGAATTTCATACAATGCATTTTAAATATACTTACCCCTCAACCCCTCCCTTACCACCTTCTCAACCCCAGCCCACCCCTTCCCATCCAAGTTTGAGATTCCTTTTTTGTTTCTTCCCCATTAAGTCCAGTTTGTGTTGCCCAGTTAATCTAGGGAATGAGGCCCACCTAAGTGTACAGTCAACCTACCAGGGTTTTGTTTTCATTTATTCATTTTTAAATTGGTTCTTCTTCTCCACCAGGCAGCTACCAAATGCCAATAGCTCCTCAGGTGGGGGTGGGATTTTATGCCCCACCCCCGCCACACACCACCATCTGTCTGCAGGAGCCTGTCCAGGTCTTAGGCATCTGTCACAACTGCTGTGAATTTATATGTGCACTTCCCCTGTTGTGTCTGGAGAATGATGTTATCCTTGAAGCCAGTCACCATATCTGGCTCTTACAAATGTCCCTCTCCTCTTCTCCAAAGATCCCTGAGCCTTGGAGTGGAACACAAATGTCCAATTTAGTGCTGAACACTTCACAGTCTTTTGTTCTCTGTGTATTAGCCTGTTTTGGGTTTCTGTGGTGTTGTCTAGTGTAAAGAGAAGGCCCTCTGACAAGAGCTGGAAAATGCTCTGACACAGAGGAATAGCAGTAAGTCATTAGGAGTCATCTTAATACTATATCTACTTAGCATGATAATAGATTGGATTCTCCCATAAGGCCTATGACCTACCTAGTCACAGCTTCTTGGCCCTTTTACTAGTGCCATCTCATGAAGCTGGCCTTAGATCCAATCAAAATGTTACTCCCACAGGGAGGTGGTGGCTTGCACCTTTAAGCCCAGCACTCAGACAGCAGAGGCAGACAGATCTTTGAGTTCGAGGCCAGCCTGATCTACAGAGTGAGTTCCAGGACAGCCAAGACTACACAGAGAAACCCCTATCTTGGGGAAAAAAAAAGTCACTCCCATAACATTCCTGCCAATGTTCTAGGGGACATACTTTATCAGGCCAGTCACTGTTGTCATTTTCAGGGTTCATAGCTGGGCGAGACAACAATTCTCCAGCAGCAAGCGCAGCACCTCCAGCACCTACCACTGAGGAGCCAATGTGTGCGTCTTCACTTTCTTAACCCTGTGGCCATAACATGAAATCAACCTTGGCCAGGCGGTGGTGGCGCACGCCTTTAATCCCAGCACTTGGGAGGCAGAAGCAGGCGGATTTCTGAGTTTGAGGCCAGCCTGGTCTACAGAGTGAGTTCCAGGACAGCCAGGGCTACACAGAGAAACCCTGTCTCAAAAAAAAAAAAAAGAAAGAAAAAAAAAGAAATGAAATCAACCTTGACCTCCTGAGGATAGTCACAGTTTTGTGCAAAGTTAGGGACAGAAATGATCATTCCATCTTATTTCTTTTTACAGCTTGTAATCCATCATCCAGGGAAGCTATCATCCAGGGAAGTCAGGGCAGGAACTGATGCAGAAGCCATGGAAGAGTGCTGCTTGCTGAGTCTGCTACATCTGCAGCCCAGGGAATCCTATCTCAATAATCAGTCAAGAAAATGCACAGTGCCAGGCATGGCGGTACATGGCTTAATTACAGCAAGAGGAAGGTAGAGAGAGGCAGGAGAATCTATGTGGGTTCCAGAAGAACCAAGACTATAGATACGCTGTCATGGAAGGAAGGAAGGAAGGAAGGAAGGAAGGAAGGAAGGAAGGAAGGGAGGGAGGGAGGGAGGGAGGGAAAAAATGTGCCACGTGCTGACCCACAGACCTTCTGGTTGGGCACTTTCTCAACTAAGGCTCCCCCTCCTCAAATGACTCCAGCTTGTGCTAAATTAATATAAAACTAGCCAGCACAAGGTACCTGCCACCCAAGTATAATCCCAGGGACCCATATGATAAAAAGCAAGAACTAAATCTTGAGCTGGAGAGCTTACAACCACCTGAAACTCTGTATTAAGGAAAAAAAAAGGAAGAAGGAAAAAATAGATTAAAAAAAAAGGGAAGTCAATTCTGCAGGCTATCCTCTCACTTCAGCAAGGGTGCTATGGCAAGCTTCACCTATAAATTAATGAATTATGTAACTTGTACCTCTTTTAAAAGAGAAAGAACAGAGCTGAATTCCCATGTGAGTGGGCGGGCAGAGGTGAGTCCCTGACAAGGGCAGAGGAAGGGAATACAGGGCAGAATTTATCTGGGTTGCAGGAAAGGGGAGGGAGGGAGGGAATAAATTACAGCGTGCTCACAAGCCCTCTCTGCCACAAGTATCCACCTGATGTCTCACCACCTGACTCCAGGAGGAGAGCCCTCAAGGTTCCCTCTGTCCCTGACCAGCTCAGTTGGAAGAGTCCCAAGTGGACTTCAGGTCTTGCCGACTGGGGCAGGAATGCAGCAGGCCTGGGTTTCTCTCCTCTTCCAAGAGTCAAGAATAGCAACATTCATTCTCTGGGCCCTTCTGAGTAGGTGGGGAATGGAGGGAGCTATTCCAGTCATTTATGTTCGTGGGCAGGAGGTCCCAAATAAGGCATGCAAGACACATCTCAGGAATTAGATTTTTCTCTAAGTCAGGTCATCTTTGCCAATTAGAACCCAGCAGGCAGCTCAGAAACCCAATTCTGGGTATAAAGGGGTTCCAGTCTCCTCGGGATTCTCTCGATCACAGGGTTTTCTGCAACAGTAGCAGAACTCAGGGAGGTGCCTTGGATCACATCATCCATCTTCCCTGGTTACCATGGAGATACTAATTTTCCCCAGAGAATGCTGCCCCCTTTCCTGCTGCTCTGGTGCTACATTTAAGGCCCTGAGGAATTTTGTCAAGGCTACAGATGCCCCAGGGTATCCTCCCAAAAGGGTCACCATGAAGAGGAGCCCACCTCAGCTCCATCCCCACGTGTGTGGGGGATGCTCCTGTCCCACCTAGCTCTCAGAGGCTCTCTCTCTCTAGGAAACGGAATCTATCTAGCGATTTCAAATTTTTACATTTGTGCCGGGCGGTGGTGGCGCACGCCTTTAATCCCAGCACTTGGGAGGCAGGCAGATTTCTGAGTTTGAGACCAGCCTGGTTTACAGAGTGAGTTCCAGGACAGCCAGGGCTATACAGAGAAACCCTGTTACTAAAAAAATAAAATTAAATTAAAAAATTAAAAAAAAAACATATGCAGGCAAAACAACCACACACATATAAGTGAGTAGATAAAGAGTGTGTGCTGGGGGTATAGCTCAGTGGTAGGGAGCTTACCCAGCATGCTCAGGGCCAGGGCCATCAGTTCTAGGCCCTGAGTTTAATTCTCAATATCACCCCCCCCCCATCAAAACCAAGTGTGTACTGGGAGAGAGGACCTCACAATGTGGCCCAAATCCCACATCCCATCTCCACGGCTACCCTGTCTCAGAAAAACAAACAAACAAACAAAAATATATAAAATAATTTACATTTATATCCTTATACTGGCATTCTACTGCATAAATCCTTCAGTATGAACCTAAAAGAAGGATGTCACTGGTCCCATGGAGCAGAAGAGAAAATGAAGACTGACAGGTACCAGCCAGGCAAGAGATGGCCTACCTAATATTCAGATTCCTTACTGTCTCGCTGGGCTCCCACCCTGCCTTCAGCTGCCCAGCAGCTAAGAAGAAGCCAGGACCAAGGTCACTTTCAGAGAAGTCAGTCCAGATCCATAACAAGGCCACAAGTTCCTAGAGCAGGTGCGAGCTCAGAGCCTGGAAGGTGGACTCTAGAAGAGTTTTCTTGGAGCGATACTGACCTGACAGCACAGAGCTTGGACTTCAGACCTGACTACACACCATGCAGCTGTACTACAGGGAATAGAAGCAGAGTCCAGATGAGAGGATCGGGTCACAAGAAAACTGATGGAAAATGCTAATGAGGCTGAAGTAGAATGAGCATGAGTCTGATACAACCCTGGGATGCAAAATGACACATGGATGGATGGACGGGCGGACGGGCGGACAGACAGACAGACAGACAGACAGACAGGCAGGCAGACAGAAGAGCCAGGCCACCGGTATTTAATTCCAGAACTCTGAGGCAGTGACAGGCAGATCGCCATGAGTTCAAGGCCAAACTTGTCTTCAGAGAGTTTTCCAGGACAGCCAGGGCTACACAGAGGAACTAGTCTCGAAAAGCCAAGCATAGCCTGGCGTGGTGACGCACGCCTTTAATCCCAGCACTCAGGAGGCAGAGGCAGGCGGATATCTGAGTTTGAGGACAGCCTGGTCTACAAAGTGAGTTCCAGGACAGCCAGGGCTACACAGAGAAACCCTGTCTCGAAAAACCAAAAAGAAAAAAAAGAAAAAGAAGAAGAAGAAAAAAAAAAGAAAGAGAGAGAGAGAGAGAGAAGAGGAGAGGAGAGGAGAGGAAAGAAAAGCAAAGCCAAGCATAGTAGTTCATGCATATAGTTCTATAATTCTAGCACTCGGGAAGTGCAGGCTAGAGGCTGCACGTGAGTCAGCCCAAATTATGTGAGACCCTATCTCAAAAAAAAAAAAAAAAAAAAAAAGGCTGGGTATGGTAACACATACCTTTAATCTCAGCACTTGGGAGGCGGAGACTAGATGGCTCTCTGTGAGTTCTAGGCTAGCCTAGTCTACAAAGAGATCTTGCCTCAAAAAAATTAAAAATAAAATGAAAATAGCAATATTGCTTCTCAAACAAGGCATGGGTGGCACATTGTAATCTCAATACTTTTAGAAGAGAAGTCCTCGGCCTCTTAGGAGTTCAAAGTCAGCCTAGGAGACCTAGGAATTTGTCAAGAACAGAGTATGATGGTACACATCTTTAATCCAGCACTCTCAAGACAGAGGCAGTTGGATCTCTGTGAGTTTTAGGCTGGTGAAGGCAGCTTTATTCTCAGCTTGGCTGTGCTAGGAAAAACAGATGCTTGATGGTCTATCTAAGGGCCATCGTGTAAACTCTGTTTCCCTGGCTGCAGTCAGTTGTTCATCTGGTGAGGTCAAGTTGATTGTGACCTCTGACTATTATCTCTGGACTGGCTAGGCAGGGCTTGACTAAGGCTGCTTAGGGAGCATTTCTGCCCTTTGTTGTAAAGGGTTCATCAGTCAGGCCTGTGGTTCCTGGGGTCCCAGATAAGTGAACGGTATTGATATTGAGAATAGCCTAGTCACAAAGGCAGATTAGGCCTTAAGGTTTAGGGCAAAGGCTGGCAACTTCTCAAGGCTACTCTGGGGAACTGGACTATTGAAAATGTTATTATGGGGGACTGGAGAGATGGCTCAGAGGTTAAGAGCACTAATTGCTCTTCCAGAGGTCCTGAGTTCAATTCCTGCAACCACAGGTAATGAGATCAGGCATACTCACAGGCAGAACACTATATACATAATAAAGAAATAAATCTAAAAAATTGGAAAAAAAAAGAGTATGTTATTATGATGTAGCCAGATGCAATATGAAGCCAGAAATACCAGGCATCTCTCTCTCTCTCTCTCTCTCTCTCTCTCTCTCTCTCTCTCTGAAACCAGATTTCTCTGTGTAGCCCTGGTTGTCCTAGCACTCACTCTGTAGATCAGGCTGGCCTCAGACTCACAGAGCTCCACCTGTCTCTGCCTCCTGAGTTCTGGGACTAAAGGCGTGCACCATCACCACCTAGCTTTTAATCCTGTTTTTAATTACCTATCAGACCTCTGTAAAGCCAAATGAAGAGTTGGCGCTTTTCAGCAAAAACAGTCTCTAACTCCCTGACACCTGCCCTCTCACCTGTATTCTACCTGGGGCAAAGTGTATGTGTGGCAATGGCTGTTTACAAGCAAGGAGGTCAGCTCTGAAAGCACACACTAGCATACCAGGTGCACACTGGCCAAGCGCCTACAAGAAGAGTTGGGAAAGTGGCTTACGGAGGGCCACCCTCCTTTCTCCGCAACAGGCCAGAGACACAGCTCTCTTTGAGATCCAGGCCAAGAGTTATTCTCATCACTCCTGTGCTTCCAGACTCTGAGATTAGCAGAGGTCAGCTTCTAGTCGGGGGGTTGGCCATTCCTAGTAACTCAGCATCTACAATGAATGCCTACACATCCACTCACCGCCTTCAATACAAAGTAGAACACACAAAACTGTTCTGTTCCTTAAACACACAGCCTGGCAAGGATACAAGGGAAGAGGCAGAGCCAGATTCGAGAGCATGTGACCTGTGTAAATTACAATACCCCTCACTTACAGAGCAGTTAATGTATGCCCTGTTGTCCTGTCTTAAACATTTTAACTGCTTTTAGACCAAGGCCTTCATGTTCATTTTAATAGTGAGGCTAGCAAATTATGTAGCTAGTCCAAAATACAGATAAACACAATGCAGCATGATAAATACCGTGATGCCAGGCATGGTGAGGCATGTCTATAAGCCCAGCACTTTCAAGGCAGATGCACAAGGATCAAGAGTCCGAGACCAGCCTAGTTCACATGAGACCCTGTCTCATAACGTCAAAATAAGTAATACCAGAAATGAGGGACATGCAGTCAGTCTTCTCAGAGCAAGGGCATACCAGGTGAGCCTGGAAGACACAGAGGAGGGAGGACCACATTCCAAGTAAGGGAGGAGCAGGTGCAAACACCAGCTCTCATCTCAGATGAGCTTTCTCTGGCTCAGGGAGCTCCCTGAAACGGCTGTGGTAGAGAATGAGGACCACCAAGACCCAGGAGAATTGGAAAGAACGGGACAAGAAAGTGGGGTTCAGGGAAAAGCAGGCCAAGGGAGGGGAACACACACAGAGTGTGTGCAGAGTGATTATAAAAGGCCTGTGGGGGCCAGGCGTGGTGGCGCAAGCCTTTAACCCCAGCACTTGGGAGGAAGAAGCAGGTGAATTTCTGAGTTCGAGGCCAGCCTGGTCAACAGAGTGAGTTCCAGGACAGCCAGGGATACACAGAGAAACCCTATCTCAAAAAACGAAACCAAAAAAAAAAAAAAAAAAGAAAGAAAGAAAGAAAGAAAGAAAGAAAGAAAGAAAGAAAGAAAGAAAGAAAAGAAAAGGCCTGTGGGGGTGGACTTTACTGAAAAAAACTGGCACTAAAACTGTTGCTATGGAAATGGAGGAAGGGGACTAGAATCTGGTCTCACACAACACAGAGAACTGAACTCTGGGTAGATCTCTCTAACAGAGCCATAACGGAGAGCGTAAAGGTTCCCAGGCTGCCAGGCTGGGGCATCAGGTCTTCAAGTTTGGATGAATAGTATTGAGATGCACATGACATACATACACATACACATACACACACACACACACACACACACACAACATATATGTTCCTTTTCCAGACATCTAGGGAGCTAAATTATTTAAATCCCAATATTTTTTTAGAGCCCTTGCTCCATGGCACATCCTGTATGCAAAGCATTTGGGAAACAGAGTCAGAGAATAAGGAGTTAAGAGCCAGCCAAGGCTGTATGACACCCTGCCTCAAAAAAAAAGAAAAAAAGAAAGAAAAGGGGGTGGGGGTGCCAATCATGTAGTAAATAAGAAAACATTTAGGGGTGTGCTGAAGAGGTGGCCCAGCAGTTAACAGCACTTTACAGTTCTTGCAGAGGACTCAGGTTCCATTCCCAGCATTCTCTTCTGGCCTCTGAAGACCTCAGTCCCATGCGTGCAGGCAAACATTCATACACACTTATCTTTACTTCTTACTTTTATTTTTATGTATATAGGTGTTTTTCGTGTGTGTGTGTGTGTGTGTGTGTGTGTGTGTGTGTGTGTGTGTGTGTGTCTGCACGTCACAAGCATACAGTGCAGGCCAGAAGAAGGTCAGACCTCCTGGGGCCAGAGTTACTGCTCGCTAGGAACCACCATGTGAGGCATGGGATTAGAACTCAGATTCTCTCAAAGAGCAGACAGTCAGTCATCTCTCCAGCCCTGAAAAAAATGAGTGCATCTTCAAAACAAAACAAAACAAAACAAAACAAAACAAAACAAAACACCTCTCAGGACTACTTGCCCAGCATGACCCTTGGACTCAATCCCCAGGACACCCCCCCCCTCAATAAAATCCTTTCATGTCCACCTTTTCCTCCCTGGGGAATGTTCTGTTTGATGAGTTTCTGCCCTGCTCCACAGCATCTTATAAACTCAGGCCACGATGCCACCGCCTTACCGGTCTTATCTAACCAGCTCATCTGAAGGAGCAGCCTGGGTCTGTGGCACTTGTCACACCAGCTCAATTCTTTCCCCAGCACCTCTCTCGACCCAGTATTATTAGTCTGTTTATTTTCTGCCTGTCCAGGAGGTCAGGGAGACTGATGACCTGTGCATAAACTGACTGTTCACGAGGCCAGCACACAAGTTTTTACTGTTGCTGTTTTAGTTTAGTTTGGTTTGTTTGCTTTAAGAGACAGTGTTTCTCTGTGGTAACAAACAGCCCTGGTTGTCCTGGGACTTGTTCTATAAACTAGGCTGGCCTTGAACTCAGAGATCTGCCTACCTCTGCCTCCTGAGTGCTGGGACTAAAGGCGTGTGCCACCACACCTGACTAAGCTTGCAAGTTTTTGTTGGAATTGTGTGGTGCTTTTTGGCATTTTTTTTCTCTGTTGTATTTGTTTTGGGCCTTTTGGTTTTTTGTTTGTTTTTTTTTTTTTTTCGAGACAGTGTTTCTCTGTATAGATAGCCCTGGCTGTCCTGGAACTCACTTTGTAGACCAGGCTGGCCTCTAACTCAGAAATCCACCTTCCTCTGCATCCCAAGTGCTGGGATTAAAGGTGTGTGCCACCATCCAGCAGTTTCTTGTTTTGAAAGTCTCATTGTATAGATCTGCTGGGTCTCAAACTCGCAGGCATCTATCTGCCAGCCTCTGCCTCACAAGTGCTAAGATCAAAGGCGTGCCCCACCACACCCGGCCTATTTTTCTGGTTCTTCAGAGACAGTAGCCAGTCTAGTACTGAATTCACTTGACCTTGAACTTTTTCCTCTGGCTTCCTTCTCCTGAGAGCTGGGATGTACCACCATACCTAGAAGTTGGCAGTATTTTTAAGTTAAGAGATTTTATATAAAGCACCCACTCTTTGGGGAGCATTTGAATAAAGTCTGACACAGTAGTTATCAGCCTCTGGTTCTCCTATTGGCCCCCACAAACCCAGTTACATCACACTTGGCTGTCTCTTTTTTTTTTTTTTTTTTTTTTTCGGTTTTTCGAGACAGGGTTTCTCTGTATACCTTGGCTGTCCTGGAACTCACTCTGTAGACCAGGCTAGCCTCGAACTCGGAAATCCGCCTGTCTCTGCTTCCCAAGTGCTGGGATTAAAGGTGTGCGCGGTGGCACTTGCCTTTAATCCCACCACTCATGGGGCAAAAGCAGACCCCATGTGGCCAGCCTGGTCTATAGAGTTCCAGCACAGCCAAAACCCTGTCTTGAAAAAACAAAAAGAAAGGTTAACTGCTTTGAAAAAAATATTCACCTAGACTCTACAAAGGCTTTACCTCACACACAGGCTTGTAGGACAAAAGGCATCCTGTGAGGCTTGGACATTTTTTTCCTGGGGTCCCCACTCCTACCTAAGGGACTACTTCCTTCCTTAGAAGAATTAATCTAAATAATAATTTTTGGTTACCAATTTTAAAACATGCTAATCCAAATGATACCCTATATAAGGTCCAAATTTTGATCACGTTATTTTATGCTGATTAAATGGCTATATCTGTGAATACGTGCAGAGAAGGGTAGGTTGATGGGTGGCTGGATCAGTCGAATTTTGGAGGACCCGCACGTAATTACCCTTTAAAGCAAATCGATCCTCACCCTAAGACCCATCTCAGAGCTAGTGCCAGGACCCCAACAGGGTCAAGATGGTAGAACGTGCGGTAGGCGCAGGCGCGCTCGAAACCTCCGCCAGTTTTCGCGGCCGCTCAGACAACTACCATGCCCACTGCGCAAGCGCGCAGGCGGACCAAGCTTTCCCTCCCCCCTCTCGCCCCTCCCTGAGTCAACAGAACATCCTTTCCAGGCCAAACCCAGTGCGCACGCGTCAAGCCTTGACTCCGCCCCCCGACCAATAGGAAGCCGCAGCGCTCGGGCGTCCGGGAGCTTGACTCCATGGGTGGGGCCGAGACGTGAGGGCAGCGCGCTGGCGTCACAGGGGCGGCTATATAAGTGAATACAGGCGCCGCCCCTCCGCCCCAGTCACTGAGCCGCCGCCGAGGACTCAGCTGCCTCCCCCTCGAGCCCCCTCGCTTCCCGACGCTCCGTCCCCCCCGCCCGCCTTCTCCCGCAGCCGCCTTCCGCAGGCCGTTTCCACCGAGGAAAAGGAATCGTATCGTATGTCCGCTATCCAGAACCTCCACTCTTTCGGTGAGCCTGGGGAAGGTCGCGCGGGCCTGGGGGGGGGGTGGCGGGGTCGGAGCTCGGAGAGCCGCCGAGCGCGGCGAGCCCATCTTAGCTCGGGCTGGAGGGGTGGTGATGCCCGTGGAACCGAGATCTGCGCCCAGGGTCGACCTCTGAGGGTGCCCGGAAGAAACGGGTGGGAGGTGAGCCCTTGGGCGGGCCCGGCGTCTCGGGTGGCGCATTTACTAATGGCTCCTGCCTCTCGGCGAGCCACACCCGCCCCCTCCCGCCACCCCTGCGTCATGTCCTCTACGTCACCGTCGTTGTCTCGGAGCTGGGAGGGAAGGCCCCGCCTCGGGAGCCTGGCTTCCGGTAGGTTGCATCAGCCGGGTGGGGCGCTGCCTGCCCACTAGGTCTCTCCAGCACGTGATCAGCCTTGGCGGGAGGGCTGGCCTAGAGCAGAAAGCTAGCTCTAGTACTGGCCAGTTCCCGGAGGGACAACAAAGGACACCTCCGGATTATTTCTTCACAGACCCCTTTGCTGATGCAAGTAAGGGTGATGACCTGCTTCCTGCTGGCACTGAGGATTATATCCATATAAGAATTCAACAGAGAAACGGCAGGAAGACCCTTACCACTGTCCAAGGGATCGCTGATGATTACGATAAAAAGAAACTAGTGAAGGCGTTTAAGAAGGTGGGTCTGCTGTGGAGAGAGCACGTTGTATGGTCTACCAAGGGAGAGGGTGCAAACGTCAAGGGAGTCCGTGTTGATGGCATGGCCTCTTAGATGCTGCATCCTTTTGTCCTTGCAGAAATTTGCCTGCAATGGTACTGTAATTGAGCATCCAGAATATGGAGAAGTAATTCAGCTACAGGGTGACCAGCGCAAGAACATATGCCAGTTCCTGATAGAGGTGAGTTTAGGCCGCCCTCAATGCATTATGGGTTTCCTGAATTTCTAATCCTTACAGTTGAGCTTTTAAATACATGTAGACATTCCCACTTTCAAACAGTACTTGGGGGTGGCATAGGGAAGTTTTAGTAACAGTGGTCAATTGAACCATTGTGTCTACTGGGATAGACTGAAGTACTCTTCTTTATTGGGACTCCTTGCAAGGTGTATATGGGAGAATCTGTTGACGTCATGTAACCTGTCCCTCTCCCTTGTCCTCTTTTTGCAGATTGGGCTGGCTAAGGACGATCAGCTGAAGGTTCATGGGTTTTAAGTGCTTGTGGCTCTCTGAAGCTTAAGTGAGGATTTCCTTGCAATGAGTAGAATTTCCCTTCTGTCCCTTGTCACAAGTTTAAAAACCTCACAGCTTGTATAATGTAATCATTTGGGGTCCGCTTTTAACTTGGACTAGTGTAACTCCTTCATGCAATAAACTGAAAAGAGCCATGCTGTGTAGTCTTGAAGTCCCTCATTTAAACAGGTTGAGCAGTAAGCCCTGGCAGTGTCCACCCTGGAACAAAGCAATGACAAGGTTTCAGCCAAGCCAAGAACCCCAAGATCACAGGAGGCTATGTCTGACCAGAGGCTCCTTGGGGCTCCCTGGACAGAGTCCCCTGCCCTAGGAGAGTGTCACCACTTGAACAGAATGGGTAACACTGCCCCAGCTATGTCACTAGAGGGAGTCTCTGGCCCTGGTATCTGACCAGGTAGAATTCAGAAAGGGCTACCTTTCCAGAGAAGTCATGGACATTTAGTTCACCACCAGGGTGGTCTTTTGAAGCAGATCTATCCTAGCCGGGAGGTGTTGCGACATGAAGGGTGAGGCCAGCCCGGAACAAATGCCAAGCTGGTGCCATTGGCTGTGTGGCTAGCTGTAGAGGCTTCAACTCAGTACGAGCCAGTGCCATGTGAAGGAACAAGCTGGTCTTTTGGTTTTCTTTCCCCCTCCAGTTTCAATGTTATGTAATGTATTTAAATCCTTATTTAAATAAAGCTTGTTTTCAGAAACGCCTGATGTCCAGATTGCACTTGGTCAAGCTACATACAGAGAGGGATCACAAAGACAGGCTCAGTTGGGAAGCATTTACCAGAGCTGTGCCCATCACTTATCAACACAGATGGAATTCATTCTGGAGCTGATATGCTTACAAAGCAGCTGGAGCCCTGTGGCTGTTGGGCTATCTTAGTAACGTGGGGGGGGGGGCTGCTTTGTAACACTCAGCTTGAATTCTAGGGCAGGATTAAACTAGCCATGTTGGATTTTGTAGTGAATTTGATCCTGGGGACCTATATGATAGAGAACTGGCTCTAAAAGGTGGCCGCCTGACCTTGCAAAGTATTGAAGTGTAGGGAGAATGAGGATCCCCAAATGATGGTCATCCTGGGTCAGCATTTGGGAAGTATAAAGCTGCCTGTAGTCTAGTCCTTGTGTTTAGTCCTGCGTTGGAAATCCTGAGGGCATAAGGCAAGCAAAGTTGTGGATCTCAGGAGTAGAAGGTCCCCACTCCCACAAGTTCTGATACCCCATGGTCCCAAGCTCCACACAACTTTTTGAGGAACTATCCTAGTCCTATCTGTTCCGGAGCTCTTATATACCAGACTGGCCTAAAACTCCCAATCTACCTGCCCCTGCCTCCAGAGTGCTGAAATTTAAAGCTGTGCACTACTGCTTGGCTGAAACTGCTCTAAATGCTGACAGATGTCTCAGGTTCTGTTGAAAAGGCAAAGTACAGTCCTAGTACATGAGAAAATAAAATGTACACAGTAAGATAATAAAAAGCCAGGCAGTGGTGGCACACACCTTTGATCCCAGCACTTGGGAGGGAGGCAGAGGTAGGCAGATTTCTGAGCTCAAGGCGAGCCTGGTCTACAGAGTGAGCTCCAGGACAGCAAGGGCTACACAGAGAAACCCTGTCACGAAAAGCCAAAAAAAAAAAAAAAAAAGTACACAGTAGTACACAGTACTTAGTGCTAGCCCATTTCTTTTATACTTATAAAAAATCAGGCCTAATGGCACACACCTGTGATCTCAGTTCCCCAAGCCTGCCTGGGCTATAAAGTAACTTTGCAAAATCTAAAAGATCAATAGAACTGGGAATATCTGGTAGTAATAGGGCACTTGCCTAGCATTTCTGAAGCCCTAGGTTTCCATACCCAGCAAGAATAGGGAAAAAAGGGCTGGTGAGATGGCTCAGTGGTTAAGAGCGCTGACTGCTCTTCCAAAGGTCCTGAGTTCAAATCCCAGCAGCCACATGGTGGCTCACAACCATCCGTAATGAAATCTGATGCCCTCTTCTGGAGTGTCTGAAGACAGCTACAGTGTAATTACATATAATAAATAAATAAATATTAAAAAAAAAATAAAAAGAATAGGGAAAAAAAAAAAAAAACCAGCCAACTTAAGGGCTGGGGAAATGGCTCAGGTTAAGAGCACTGACTGCTCTTCCGAAGATCCTAAGTTCAAATCCCAGCAACCACATGGTGGCTCACAACCATCCTTAATAAAATCTTTTGGCCAGAGTGATCAGAGGTCCTGAATTCAATTCCCAGCAACCACAAGATGGCTCACAACCATCTGTACAGCTATAGTGTACTAATATACATAAGATAAATCTTTAAAAAAAGAAGCCAACTTAAATGGTACAGGTTCACAAACATGACTAAAAGCTAATTCAAACAGGTTCATGAACAGATCCAAGGCTGTTCAAGAACTCAATTGGCCACCTGCCTCGGCAGTGCCCTCTTGTGGCGTTAGTATAAAATACATCTTATCATACACAAGCCTTTGTCACTTGTTTTTAGTGGGCTTCTGTGTTGCCCAGGCTAACCTTGGATTCCTGAGCTCCATGGGTTTTTCTAAATTGGGACTATAGGTACAGGCCACACGCCTTCTTGGTCATTTTTAACTTTAGGAGATACATAAAACCTCAAAGCTTAGTTCATTCTACAAGACTTTAGTTATACCTCACACAAACTCTTAATGGCTCTTTTAAGTATCTGGTCACAAATTGGGATTCTAGCCCTGCCCTCCAAACAGTTTAATTCCATGGGTATTAGCTAGACAATGCCCAGTCCCATTGGACTTTTGAGGGTAGATGAACTTGAAGGTTCATCACCAAAATATAAACCCAAAACCCCAGAAAATAGCAATAAGTAAATTTGTTTTGAGACTGGATCTTACTATGTAGGCCTGGTTACCCTAGAACTTGCTCTGTGGACTAGGGCTGAACTCAAAAGAGAGAGATACGGCCAGGCGGTGGTGGCAGAGGCAGGGCGTATTTCTGAGAGAGAGAGAGAGAGAGAGAGAGAGAGAGAGAGAGAGAGACAAGACAATCAGGAATTCAAGGTCAGCCTGTGGTCCATGAGACTCCATCTTAAAAATAACCACAGGGGCTGGAGAGATGGCTCAGCAGTTTAGATCACTGACTTCTTTCAGAAGACCTGGGTTCAGTTCCCACTAATAACCATCTGTAACTCGCTCCAGAGGAACTAAAGCCAACTTCTTGACTCAAGGGCACTATCTACAGGTGGTGAATAAACATATATGGAGGCAGGTAGTGGTGGCGCATGCCTTTAATCTCAGCACTTAGGAGGCAGAGGCAGGTGGATTTCTGAGTTTGAGGCCAACCTGGTCTACAGAGTGAGTTCCAGGATAGCCAGGGTTATACAGAGAAACCCTGTCACTAAAAAAATAAAATTAAAAAAATTTTTAAAAACATATATGCAGGCAAAACAACCACACACATATAAGTGAGTAGATAAAGAGTGTGTGCTGGGGATATAGCTCAGTGGTAGGGAGCTTACCCAGCATGCTCAGGGCCAGGGCCATCAGTTCTAGGCCCTGAGTTTAATTCTCAATATCACTCCCCCATCAAAACCAAGTGTGTATTGGGAGAGAGGACCTCACAATGTGAGCCAAATCCCATGTCCCTTCTCCACGGATACTGTTGCTAAGACATTCAACCAGCCATGGCAGGCCAGATCACAGAAGCTGACATTGTCTTTAATCATTTCTATATGGTTCATTTGTGCCCATCAGGAACGATTGGTCAAAAACAGGAAGACGATGAAAAATTAAAAGTTAAGATGGGGCATTCATGTGACAGCCACTCTGTGTATCAAGCCATTGATTCTCGGTTCCTGTGAGACAAGAGGAAGCAAGCGACGCAAAGGCTGCACACTGAGCGAGCTGATGACGTAGGATAGCTCTCCCTTCACCTTGGAGACAGCATTTTAGAGCTGCTGCTCAGCCCCACGCAGCTTGTTAGACCCACAAACCTTCAGGCCTCAACCGGCCCCACTGAGTCAATGTTATCTTATCAACGTTTATTTAATAAGGCTTTTGACACACGTTTAGAGCATATGATTAGCAGACTACCTGCTGTGATCTGCAAGCTGGGGTTTTTGTTTTATTTTTAAGGCACTAGCTGAGTTTAGTAATGCAAGTCTGTAGTCCCAGCACTGAGGAGGCCAAGGCCATAGAGGAGTTTAGTGCCATTTTGAGCAATAGAGTAGGACCCTGTCTCTAAAGTTTTTTTTTAATTTTTATTTTAAGATTTATTTATTTTATGTATGTACACTGTCACTCTCTTCAGAAAAGATTTTTTTTAATGTTGATTTACTATATATACAATGTTCTGCCTGCATGCACACCATAAGAGGGCACCAGGTCTCATTACCGATGGTTGTGAGCCACCATGTGGTTGCTGGGAATTGAACTCAGGACCTCTGGAAGAACAGTCAATGCTCTTAACCACTGAGCCATCTCTCCATCCTGCCTCTAAAGTTTTTCAAGAAAGGGTTTCTCTGTGTGAGCCCGGCTGTCCTGGAATTCACTCTGTAGACCTGGTCTTGAACTCAGAGATCCGCCTGCCTCTGCCTTCCAAGTGCTGGGATTAAAGGCGTGCGCCACCACTGCCCAGTGAGTCTCTTATTTTTAAATCAAAATCCTAATCATTGGATTTTACCAAATGAAGACTTGAGAACCTGAAACTGGAGTGAGAGCCTGCTAGCTCAGAGAGGCAGAGAAAGCACCCAGGTGACCTTCCTCCTCAACCGCTGTCCCAGAAAGAAGAAAACACCCTCCTCGTCACAATCTTAAAAACCCTTCCAACTGAATGTCCCTCCTTTCTACTTCCTGTATGACTGTCTCTCTATCCGTCCTCTTGACTTCCTCTCACTCTTTACAAAAAAATTTTTATGCACAATCCCTGTCAACTGGTTGCTTGCTCTGCCACTTGATCTATATATTTAATATTGTTTACAATAAACAGAAAGCTCTTGGAATAAAGGTGCGTGCTAGAACTAAGCCACACCACAACTAGAGTCAGATGTTTCCAGTATACGATCTTAGGGTTCACTGTATGATCAGCTATCCTGCAACATTCCCTACTGTGTTTCTACCCACCATCCATGACCCCAAAACTCCCATGATACATTTGCCTCTTCAGGAGATTGCACACGGGCCAACTTGATCAACTTTGCTTCCCCAGAGGCAGGGTAGTGCTATAGCCAGCAATGGTGGCCTAGCCCATAACCCTGGCACTTGGAAAGGTACAAACAGGAAGAGCAGGAGTTCAAGGTTATCCTCAGACACATGCTACCAAGTCCAAAGCCAGCCTAGACCACGTGGGATCCTATCAATAACAACAACAACAACAACAACAACAACAACAATAATAAATATGAAAGGACAACATAAATCCCATTTGTCTCCATTTAAGGACCAGGCCTGATTTTGAAAAGAAGGCCATAGGGCACCAGCTCCAGAAACAGACCAAAAATCCAGAAACAAGGTCATAAAACCCCCTCCCAAAGAACAGCCTGGGGATAACCACAAAAGTGGGGAAATACCTTCTCTCAGAATGGGCCAGCTGTGCTGGGCAGCCCTCTCTCATCCTACAGTTAGAAGATCATGACATAGGAATGCAGACCTGTCACTCCCTAGCACCCACCAATGTAATTTTAGATGACCTAATCCTTCTAGAGAGATCCCCCAGTTTCCTATAAGAAGGCCTGTGTACCTTTGTCTGAGGTTGCCATTTTGGAGAATGGTTGACCCCTGCATACTGGTGGTTTCTGCAGAACAAACACTCTTTGTCTTTGCATACTATCTGAGTATGGAGTCTTCCCTCAGTGATTTTCGGACCCTTACAATAGTAATAACAGTAAACAATAATAATGTTGAATAAATGGAAGAACATTTGAATGACAGTGGAGGCACATGGACTCTAAGCCAGTAGGAAAATCTGAGACAAAGGGTCCTGAAGAGTGGCTGACCTTAAGCAAGGTGACAGACAGGCTGCTCAGAGACAAGAAAAGAAGAGGTCGGAACGTGGGCTCAGACATCTGTGTTAGCAAGGAGAGGCAGGCGCTGATGGCCTTGCGAGTGAAGAGGAGCCAATTCACTTATGTTGCCAGGCAACAATCCAGTGGCAGATAATTCGAGTTGAATAGAGTGGCCGCTTCTGGAACTTTCTGTAGCTGTGTTTTACAGGGAGAGACCGACAGGAGCTGGAGAAAAGACGGTGGTGGCCTCTGCCCGTCGGCCAGGTTCTGAGCTACACAAGTACATCCATCCCTATAGCCAAAATGATCGACCTGGTGAATAGACAGTAAGTTGGGAGCCAGAGAGATGGAGGAACCAGGGGTCACAGCAGAGATCCACTAAACAAGAACTGGGCTTCCAAAGAGGGCATGGGAGAAAGCGCTGAGAGCCAAGAGAGACAGACAGCCACCCCTGGACTCCTAGAAGACCCACTGGGTTTGCAGTGCAGCTCCCTCGTCTAAACTGTAGGAACCAAACCTGGTTAAACCTCACTTCCTCAACCATCTCTGAACTGCTCTGAGAAAGGACACTCCAGCCGCACAGGAACCTTTCAATCGGTTTTCTCATTTATGCATTAAGATTATTTTCTTTAGGACAATGACTCATCATACAGACCAGGCTGGCCCGGAACTCACTGAGTTCCTGCTGCCTCTGCCTCCTGAGTGCTAGAGTAAAACACATGTGCCACCACACCCCACTAAAAATCTGAATTAGTATATATTAATTATACGTAATAAAAAATTTCATATGACATTTGTGTGTGTGTGTGTGTGTGTGTGTGTGTGCATGTTGGGAGTTTCTCTGTGTGCCCTTGGCTGTCCGAGAACTTGCTCTGTAGACCAGGCTGGCTTAAAAATCCCAGAGATCCGCCTGCCTCTGTCTCTTCAGTGCTGGGACTGAGCCACCACGGCCAGCTTGTCCTCCATTTTTCTTTTATGTTTGAAATTTTTTTTTGTTTTGGTTTTGATTATGTATAGGTAGGGAGCACAGCATTGTATGCAAATGATTGCAGGTGGCCACAGAGTCTAGAGATGGTTGGATGTCAAGTGCTGCCAGACATGCGTGCAGAAATCCAACTCAGATCCTTGGCAAAAGTAGTAGGTAAATCTTAAATACTGAGCCATTTCTCCCCCCCCCACCACCACCACCACCACCCCCGCCACACCCCCACCTTTCAGAAAGATTGGCTCTTGCACCGGGCATAGTAGTGCGAGCCTTTATTCCCAGCACTTGGGAGACTATGGCAGGTTCTGTGAGAGACTGCCAGAGCTGTATTGGGAGACACCGTCTCAAAAAAACAGAGGGAGAAGCCGGGCGGTGGTGGCGCACGCCTTTAGCAGAGGCAGGTGGATTTCTGAGTTCGAGGCCAGCCTGGTCTATAGAGTGAGTTCCAGGACAGCCAGGGCTACACAGAGAAACCCTGTGTCGAACAAACAAACAAACAAACAAACAAAACAGAGACAAACAGACAGAGAAACAGAGAAGATAGAAACTTTATCTTGATAGGTAGCTCAGGCAGTCCTCAGTCTCTCAAACAGCCTTGATCATATGTGTAAAGTGCCATGTGCACTAAAGATGTATTGTACAGCAAAGCACTTCAGTCGTGGAGGCAAAAAGGTCAGGAGTTCAAGGTCATTTTCATCTAAATAGAGAGTTTGAGACTAGGCGAAGCTCCATAAAACCCTGCCTTGTAGGACGAGTGTGGTGGTACAAGTCTTTAATACTGGTGCTCAGAAGGTTGAGGCCAGCCTGATCTACATAGCAAGTTCCTTGGACAGCCAGGGTTACACAGTGAGACCCTGTCTCAGAACCGAGAGTCTGGCCCTAGAGAGATGGCTCAGCAGTTAAGAGTGCTGGTTGTTCCTCAGAGGCCCCAGGTTTGCTCCCCGGCACCCCCATGGCAGTTCATAACTGTAACTCCAACTTGAGAACATCTGATGCCTTCTTCTGGCCGCCACAGAACCAGGCATACAGGTGGTGCACAGATATCCAAGCTGGCAAACAGTCATATTCGTAAAAATAAAACAATAACTTCCCACGGTTTGGTGAGATGGCTCACTAGCTAAAGACACTTGTTGCCAAGCCTGAACTCAATCCCCAGGACCTAAAAGGTGAAAGGACAGAGGTGACGCCTGCAAGCTGCCCTTTGACCTCCACTCTCACACTTCGGGCATGCATAGCCACACACATGAAAAATAAATAAATGAATAAAATGTAGTAAAAATGATTTTGAAGAAAAAGTAATTTAACAAACAAAAATAAGGGCTAGAGAGATAGCTCAGTGGTTAAGGGCACTGACTGCTCTTCCAGAGGTCCTGAGTTCAAATCCCAGCAACCACCTGGTGGCTCACGAACATCAGTAATGGTATCAGATGCCCTCTTCTGGTGTGTCTGAAGACAGCTACAGTGTACTCACATACATAAAATAAATCTTTAAAAAAGAGAGAGAGAGAGACACACACACACACACACACAAATAATAACAGAAAAATAAGGCATATGCCAGGGTGTGTTCAGACTAAAGGCAAACACTGCATTTTAGATAATGCACTTCAGCATCCTCAGATTTGGGTAGCCTGGAGTTCCAAAGCATCCTTCACTCGGTCCCTTCTCTCGCGCAGCTGCTCATGCTGCATGCAGACTCCTGTGCCTGAGTCTGGCCTCATCCCTAGGATCTGGTTTGAGGATTCCCCAACCTTTGCCTGAGAAGCACACCTAAGAGACGCAGGTGGGGGAGGAGGGAGGGGTGGGGGAGGGGGAAGGGGCTGGATGCCAAGAGAGGCTAAGGAAAGGATGGGGTAACCATGCCCTCTCTGTATGCTCCTAGGCTTCTGAAAGTGGGCAAGAAGGTAGGTATCTCTATCTCTGCCTGAGAGCAACGTCCCGGCTGCCATCCCTGTGCCCCTCCACTCCCACACAGCGGATAAGATGCCCACATAGACGAGCTTCTCACAGGTGTTCCCATAGTTCCATCACGCCCTCCAAGCCCCAGTTGCCTGGCGAGGCTGAGTCACTGCCAACCTCTCCCTTTTTCCGCTATTAAGAACTAATTAGGGAGCTGAGGCACCGGCCTGTGTGACAGCGGTTTTCGCTCATCAATAATGGTTCGGGTTGTGTGGGTGAGCAGGAGCGAGGCAGGCATGCGTGCGGGCTTGCGACTGGAGCCCTGTCTCCAGGGAACAGTCGCCCTTAGTGGAGTACCCTAAAAATGGCTGTTTTTGGACCCGTGGGCTCTCAACTCACCCAGGCAATGACAGTACTGTACATATTCTTATCCCAGCGGTGGTCTTGTTACCCGGACCCTCAGTCTAAGCTAGTGCTCCCTAATGAGAATAAATTTGGACTATTTAGGGTTTGGGTGGGTCGATTCTGTTTTTGTAGTGCTAGAGATAAACCTGGGGGCAGGGTGCACACAGGGCAAGGATTCTACTACCGAGCTACGTTCCCAACCAGATTTTAAATATTTGAAAAGTCAAGAACATTTTCCCATGGGCTAGCATCAAGCTTAAGGTCTTCCTTGCCAATCCTGACTGCCTGAGTTAAAGCCCCAGGACTCACGTGGTGGAAGGAGAGAACTGACTCCCAAGAGTTGCCCTCTGACCTCCATTCACAAGCCAAGGCACATGCATACCGCCAAAACTAAGTAAGTAAATAAAGAATGTAGAGCCGGGTTTGGTGGCATCTCTGTGAGGACAGATCTCTTGAGTTCAAGGCCAGAAAAGTTTACAGAGTGAGTGCCAGGGCAGCCAAGCAAGGGCTACACAGAGAAACTCTGTCAAAAAAAAAAAAAAAAAAAAAAAAAAAAAAGGAGGGGCTGGAGAGATGGCTCAGCTGTTAAGAGCACTGACTGCTCTTCCAGAGGTCCTGAGTTCAATTCAAACCACATGGTGGCTCACAACCATCTGTCGTGGGATCCGATGCCCTCTTCTGGTGTGTCTGAAGACAGAGACAGCGTACTCACATGCATAAAACACAAAAATATTTTTTTAAAAAAGGAAGAGGAGGAAGAGGAGGAAGGAGGGAGGGAAAGAAGGAAGGAAGGAAGGAAGGAAGGAAGGAAGGAAGGAAGGAAGGACAGGTACCTCAATCCAGAGAGACGAGGTTAAGAGAACTTCCTGCTCTTGCAGAGGACACAGGTTTGATTGCCAGCATCCACATTCGGCTCACATGAAAAATAGCCCAAGATAATTTACCTTTGGTTCGCAACTTTTTTTTTTTTTTTTTGAGACAAACTCTATGTAGTCTTAGTTGTAGACCAGGATAGTTTAGACTCAGAGACCTGTCTGCCTCTGCCTCCCAAGTGCTGAGATGAAAGGCCTGAGCCTGCAAACCGGGCTTAATTATTTGCAACATTTTAACTCTCCATAACCCCCTAATTCAGCCATGTGGCCTTGTAGACTCTCCTGTTCACACCAGCAGCCTTGGCTGGGATCCTCCTTAAGACTTCAAAGCTCTCCTCCGCTTTGTAGTTAAACTGGGTCCAGTCAGACAGGTAATAGATATTGAGTTTCTTATTTCAGTGACATCTTTGCAATGGCCTCTAAGGATTGGCACAGGGACTTACTTATTCAGTGAACCATCATTCTGCCTCCCGCATCCCTCCTCCTAGGAGGAGCTCCAGCCCAGCTCCTCTTTATGTGCATGAATTCAGACTGGGGAGAGTGCTCCCCCTCCATGGGCCTTAGTTTCTTCATCCATAGAATAGAGTCACGATGACACTAATGTCCTAGGATCATGGCACAAACTAACTGCATTTATTCCCACAGAGAACTTTACCCGCCTGTCACATGCACTATTACGACGGTGGGGGCGGGGGTCATGGGGAGGGCATGAGACTAAGTCTCATGGTCTGGTTTCCAACCTCACAGGCCCAGAAAGTGAACACAAACACCACTTAACAGCTCAGGGTTGGTTTCCAACACTGGCCTCCTGCTCAGTGGTAGGTAATGGCCTTTGGGAGGCTCAGCCTCCAGAGACTTCATTTTTGCTGCCTCCTCCAGTGGCAATTAAGTGGGGGCTTTCTCTTGAAGGACAGGAAATCTCGGGGTCACAAAGTGATGCTTTGAAGGGAATTACCCAAATGTGCCAAGTTTGTGCTTGGACTTTCTCCCACTCCCCTCCGCCCCTGCCCTGTGATGCCTGTATGAATGAATCCCATTTCACAGAGACGGCTAACTGAGGTTCAACATAGACAAAGGGAGGAGAAAAGTGCAAAATGTATTAAATTTCCACGGGTGCTGTGCAAAATGCTTCGGATATTGCATTGTCCCAAGGCCCACCCTCAAGTCATTTCCCCTACAATGTTTGGAGGAGAAAGCATCTCAACAACTAGAAAAGGGGAGAGCCAGGAAGCCTTCCCTTTTATCCAACCACAGGCCTTTGTGAGCACAATATGCAGTGCGCACACCCGAGGGAAAGGGCTATGCCTCTCATCTCTGAAGAGGACCCTTGTCATGGGCACTTTGCAGTGCCTACAATGACAGCCACCACTGCTGAATAGGAGGCAGGCTGCTGTTTATAATAATTGCCATCCTAGCTGGGGGAAGAACAGCCGGGGGCATAACCTGATCCACAGGCAGAAATCAACCTAGCTCTCTGGAAAGCTTGTAATTTCCTGTTACCATAGCAACACCAGCATCTCCATCCCCCCCAGGACGTGAGAAGAGCTGCTCTTACCATGTCCTTCCTCCCAACCCCCTCCAATACCTTCTATCTCTGAGATTTTTGTGTTTCAATTAATTACTGTCAATGCCTGTACTGCGTTTTGTCTCCTCCTCCTCCTCCTCTTCTTCTTCTTTTTATTTTTATTTTTTTCTTATTCCATCTGCTGAGTCACCGTGTCCTGCTCTGTATTAGAGTGGTTATTCACTAGAACATTTGGGTGCTGGTTGCCATGGCCACAGTGCAGCCTGCATCCTTCATCACCTGTTAATTCTCAGCAAGGCTGGTTGCGAGCGTGGGTACCACTGCCCTTATACAAGACCCAAGGGACATCAAAGCTCCTCAAGACAGGAAAGGGGGCCCAATGACGCATACATGAGAGCAAATGTCTCATCTCAGTTATGGAAAAAAAAGTCTAGAGATTGTTATAACCTTGCAAACCACATTCAGGTGGAAGTTTATCAAATAAACCAAGAAATGTATCATTTTTCTTTCCCGGTACATCTTTGAAAAAATGCCTTCGTTCACTAACCACTTTAAGATGTAATTTTTTTGTTGCAATGTTATGAATTCTTTATGCAAATCACAACCTACCCCTGAAAGCAACATGGAAGAGTCTTGAAACACAAGGTCCTCAAGGAACTGGCTCCCAGTAGGGGGCTGGCTAGAGGTCTGATTAGGTGCAAACCCAAGGAGTGGGTCCAAGAGTGTTGGGCAGATCCCGCCCAACATAGAGGGCATAGACAAGAGATGCTGAGGGTTTTCCATGGTAACAGGAGCATAAAAGGGTTCCAAGGCAACCAACATGAGAATCTCAACAGAAAGAGCAAGCCCATCAGCCCATGGCCCATTGCTCCTGATAACTATGACAATGATATCCTGTTTGCAAAGCCCAATGGAGGGGACAGGGATCAATAAGTCAGCCTACATGCATACACTACCTGTTCATCAAACATCAACATATGCGCACATTGGTCATTTGATTCTCATTCATTCTCTCCCTTCCCTCTCCTCTCAGCCCCGCCCCATGGGATGTAGTCCAATAGAAGACTAGGAAGCCGATGGCCCAAGGCATACAGTAGAATGAGCTGCTCTGGAGCCCAGGGAATCTGTCTCCTGTCTGTCTCCTCCCTGTTTCAGCCCTTCCCTTTCCCCATATTCTGAATAAATAACTAATTGATTGACAGCTCTGTGACAGGGTGGGGCAGAGTGACAGGTTGAACCTACATTCCAGGCCCATTTCTCTTGCTGTGGGGAGTCTGGCCTCACCTGGAAGGAGGGTTTGGGAGGAACCTCGAGGGCTTTATAAGGCAGACCTGGAGCAGCGCACAGAGCAGAGCTGACCCAGCGCCACAACAGCCAACTATTCCCCAGCTCTGTGGGTGAGAAATTGGGAAGGGAAAAGAGGGAAAGGGAGGGGAGGGAAGGGACAGCAAGGATGAGAATTGACAAGCCCCCTGCCTTTAGAGGCTCCAGGCCATGGTGTCTCCAGAGATGGGGTCCCTTGCTTGGCCCAGAGTGGAAGGAACTGAGTCGCAGTTCTAAGGCCACACTGTTGTCCGTGATTCCCGCCTGCCTTTCTGCTTCACTTAGAACCCAGCCATGATCCTGGGGCTCCTGCCAGCCAGGGAGATGAGCAAGTGAGGGCCTATCCCCCATTGCTAAGATGAGAAAACTGAAGTCTAGAAGACAGGACGTGCTAAGACTGGAACTCACAGCTCTGGGTCCCGTCGCAAGCCCTTTCCTAGGCCAGTGCTACCTAAAAGAAAATTCTGCAATAATGAGAATGCTTTAAATCCGCACTTTCCTATATAGCAGCCATTAGCCACAGGAGTACTTATCATGTGGCTAGTTCAAAGGTGGAAAAATTGTATAGCAATTCATTCAAATGTAAGGAGACACAAATAACTAGTGACTGCCATATTTATCAAGCTGTATGGCTCATATTGGACAGAACAATTGTCTATAGCATTGATTTTTTCCCCCTTTTCATTCATTCTTTCTTTTTGGAAGGGTATCACTCTAGCCCTGGTTTGCCTAGCACTCACAGAACCTTGAGAGTGAGGCAATCCTGCCTCAGCCTCCCAAGTACTGAGACAGAAACAGGAGCCAGCAAGTCCAGCTGCGATTTTCAACATTTCTTTATTAGCCACAAATATTTCTCTCCCTCAGAACATCTCATTTGAGAATTTTGTCATAAGAAGCTAATATTTTTAAGGTTTTTTTTTGGTTGTTGTTGTTTGGTTGTTTTTTGTTTTTTTGTTTTTTTCAAGATAGGGTTTCTCTAGTACCACCCTGCCTGTCCTGCAACTAGCTCTATATAGAGACCAGTAGAGACCAGGCTGGCCTTGAACTCAGAGATCCGCCTGCCTCTGCTTCCTGAGTGTTGGGTTTGAAAGCATGTGCCAACACTCACAGCCTCTAATATATTTTTTTTTTAGTTTTTCGAGACAGGGTTTCTCTGTAAGACCCTGGCTGTCCTGGAACTCACTTTGTAGACCAGGCTGGCCTCGAACTCAGAAATCTGCCTGCCTCTGCCTCCTGAGTGCTGGGATTAAAGGCATGCGCCACTATGCCTGGCGTTTTTGTTTTTGTTTTTTTCTAATATCTTTTAATACACATTTTTCTTACGGGGGAAAGTTAAAAAAAAAAAAAAGCAAAAACAAAAACAAAACAGAAAATATCAAGTCCCAAGAACAGATAAGGTTTGGAACTTGATGTTTGCTTGGGCATTCTACTTTAGGTCCAAGCTGTGGTTTCCCCAGACTTGACTCACCCCACAGCTTGGCTGCAAATGCTGGGTTTAATTTATTTTCCTTAGCTGCATAAGTACAGTTGCAGGCTGTTCATCAGCTAAACACAGCGGAGCCTCTGCTCCAAGGTTGCCTAGCAACCATGGGGCCCAGCCTCTGATGGACATACTAGTGGTCTCCAAGTGGCAGTGTATGATCTATAACACCTTTTAGTGTGCGCATGCCTCTTTGTTGTTGCTACTTAAAATTTCACTTTAAGCTCTAAGAGTCACCGGACCTAGCCTCATCTGGTGGAACAGTCTGGAAAATACTGTTCTATGGTCATTGTGGGTGATTTTTTGCATTTGAAATTGTGTGTGTGTGCCTGTGTATGTGTGCATGCACACACACATTTGGATGAGCAAGGCCAGTACCCATATGGACATCAGAGGAAGTCTATTGCTCTGTAGTTTAGTCCATTGAAACCAGATCTCTCTCCCCCTCCCCTCCCCCTCCCCCTCCCTCTCTCCTTTCCTCCCTATCTCCCTTTCTCTCCCTCTCCCTCTCTCTTTTTGTAGCGAGGCAGATTAGAGCTCATCTGGTCTAGCCCTTTACCTCTGGGACTATGGAATAGCCCCATCTTGAAGCCCAGTTCTCTTCCCTTCTCAGACAAGATGCCTCGACTGTGTGTGTACATGCTGGTCTTAGTGCTGGCTCTAGCTACCTTCTCGGAAGCTTCTTGGAAGCCCCGCTCCCAGCTACAGGATGCATCATCTGGACCAGGGACCAATGAGGACCTGGAACAGCGCCAGTTCAACAAGCTGGGCTCAGCCTCTCACCATCGAAGGCAGCTGGGGCCCCAGGGTCCTCAACACTTCATAGCAGGTAGTAGCTGCTGAGCCAGCCAGGTTTAGCCATGGTTCCTCCATACTGACCCCACAGTTCTTTGAGACTTGGCCTTCTTCTCTCCGTTCTTACCTCCTGTTACCTCCTCAGACCTGTCCAAGAAGCAGAGGCCACGAATGGAGGAAGAAGAAGAGGCCTACGGATGGATGGACTTTGGCCGCCGCAGTGCTGAGGAAGACCAGTAGGACTAGCAACACTCTTCCAGAGCCCAGCCATCTCCAGCCACCCCTCCCCCAGCTCCGTCCTTACAAAACATATTAAAAATAAGCTAGCTTCCAATGTATCCCTGAGTCATGTCATGTGCTTGACTGGAGAGGGGTTGAGGCAGGAGGGAGAGCTGAGTACACCTTAGAGGCAGACCCAAGAGTAGCACTAATCAAGGATCTACCTGGGTGGGCAGTTAAACTTACTGCTCTTTCAAAGGATTCTGGTTCAATTCCCAGTACCCATATTGGGTGGCTCACAGCTGCCTATAAGTCCAGTTAGAGGGAATCCAACCTTCTTCTCATTTCCTTGGACATCTGTACTCACATGCATCTAGACACATAACATCGTGTGTGTGTGTGTGTGTGTGTGTGTGTGTATGTCAAAATGTGTCAATATTGGAAGGTTTAAACCTCCCAAGACTGCCCATTCCATTTACAGTGAGGCCACGACTCCATTCCAAAGCCCTGTGCTAGCTCAGCTGCCTTCTTCCTGCCCGAGGGAATCTAGTCTCTTCCTTCTCCTTCCTTTCTCACACAGACGTGTCATGCTCTTTCCTTCTCCTTTGCCCTTAGTGGTCTCAGCTCCCGGGATGTTCTTCTCTCTGCCCACACGTGGCAGGCTCCCCTTTCTACTTGAGGTGCCCCTAATTTCACGTGTATAACTGGTTTCTTGCCCACTACATCTGCCTTCTCATCCAGGTGGAAAACTAAGCATGGGTGGGTACTGGACTGGCTGGTTGTGTACGTCAACTTGACACAAGCTGGAGTTATCACAGAGAAAGGAGCCTTCCCTTGAGGAAATGCCTCCCTGAGATCCAGCTGTAAGGCATTTTCTCAATTAGTGACCAAAGGGGGAGGGCCCAGCCCATTGTGGGTGGTGCCATCCCTGGGCTGGTAGTCCTGGGTTCTATAAGAAAGCAAGCTGAGCAAACCAGGAGACATGATCCAGTAAGCAGCACCCCTCCATGGCCTCTGCATCAGTTCCTGCCTCCAAGTTCCTGCCCTGAGTGAGTTCCAGTCCTGACTTCTTTTGGTGATGAACAGCAATGTGGAAGTCTAAGCTGAATAAACCCTTTCCTTCCCAACTTGCTTCTTGGTCATGATGTTTTGTGCAGGAATAGAAACCCTGACTAAGATAGGCACCCAGAGGATAAGAGTGCCTACTGCTCTTTTAGAGGAACCTGGTTATAGACCATTGTTCTGGCCAAACTGGACAGAGACAAGTTGAAAGACAAGTGCCGGTGCTTCCCACCCCTTGAGCGGACCCTGAGGTGTGTATTACTTACTGTCTTCCAGGCTTCCCCAGCAGGGCTCTTAAGTTTCCACAGCAATAACTGGCTCAAGTGACATTCTCTATTGACTTCCTCCCCGTTCCAAATCTCAAATTCTCACACTCCTTTTGGGGTTCCTGTGGTTTTGGGGGGACCCCCCAGATAAAATGCCTGTAATCCTAGCTTCAGAGCAACATAATGGGCTGAAACAAGAACCCAAGCAAATCTCCTCTAATAGTCCCCGGGGAAAGGGAGAGGGGCTGTGAAACTTTGGATGGGATGCTGAGAGGCAGGTCTCTAGCTGCCAGCCTTCTCTAGAGCCTCTGGGCTAGAAGCCCCTCTACCCTGTTGGACGTGTGCAGCCTCCTTTACACTGGAGACATTTGGGAAGGCCTCTCCGAAGCAGACTCTTCAGAAGATAATGAGGTCTCCACAAGGTCTGAGCCTGCCTCTTTCAGGGCTTCTAAACCAAAAACTAAGACCAAACCTGAGCATGTGGGGAAGCACTGTCCTGGATAGGTGAGAAAAGCCTACTGACTTCAAAATCTAGCAGTGTCTGAGTACATGAGAGAGATGCACCAGGAGGAGCTGGGCAAACACACAGGGGAGTGGATGTCCAAAGCTGTAGACCACTGCAGCGGACCTAAGCAAGTAGAGCGGATGAGGGCTCAAGATCTGGGCAGCATCTTCATGTGACTCGAGATCGCATCCTTGCAAGGACACCTGGAGCCAGTACTCCATGAACAATCTTTTTGTAGCTTGGACAAAGCCATGCTCTATGGGAACTGCGCCGAAGATGTCAAATTGTCTCGGTGAAGTATTGAGAAGGGGCCAAGAGGCCCAGAGGTGGGCATGATAGAAGAGAATTGCCCTGTGAGACAAGGAATCCACTTGGGCGTGGAGTGCTCTGCTAGGAACATAGAAATGCTATGGAGAGGGAAATGAAGCACCTCTGAGAGGCTATCCCCTCTTGGTTTGCCAGAGATAGCCTTAACAAAGCACCACACAGGATGCCTGAAAGCCCATGTACTGTCCCAAAGGTCTGGAGAACCGTAGGTCTGAGACCCACATGTTGGCAGAGTTGGTCCCGTCTAAGAGTGGTGAGGGAGAATCTGTTTTTCTGCCAATGTCTGATGGCTTGCTGGCAGTCTTTGGAAGCATTCAGCTTGTAAGTCTCTACATTGTCCATATATAGTGTTCTCTCTCGTTCTTTCTCTCTCTCACGTGTGTGTGTGTGTATGTGTGTGTGTAGTGTTTGTTAATGTTTTCTAAACATACCAGTCACACAGATTACAGCACATGCCCTAATGACTTCTTCATTGTAATTAATTACATCTGCATTGATCCTATTATAAAAGCCACAGTCTGAGCTAGTAGGGATTAGATCTGCACAGAATTGGAGGAGTTACTGGGCATGGTGGATCACACCAGCAATCTCAACACTCCAGAACATGAGGCAGGAGAATTCCCCTGAATTCAAGGCCAGCCTAGGCTATAGAGTAAGACCTTCTCAACACATAAAGTAAGTGCTAAAGATGGATCAGATCAGCAGTTAGGAGTACAGACTATTCTTCCAGAGAACCTGGGTTTGGTTCCCAGGACCCACATCTTGGTTCATGACTATCTGTAACTGCAGTTCTAGGGGATCTGACACTCTCTTCTGATTTCTGGTGGCACCACACATGCACATAGTATCCTTACATGTGTGCAGATCAAACCCTCATAACATATAAAATACACCCAAAAATCTTCAAAGATCTAGGCTACCGTTAACAGAGGACCTGCTACTACAGACCTGGCCTAGCTGGTGCTGTAGGGAAGTCAAGGGTACCAAATGGATATGAAACAACAGTATTACCATCTCTAACAAGGTAGACTTTATTGTCACAGAAAAGCTAAACCAATGCAGGCAAGCAGGGGTTCCAACTGCAGGCTTGACTATGGTAGCTCCTACCATGGTGATTCAGTTCTTCAAGAGGAGTCAAAGGCCAATGCCAGCTGCTAAAATGGAAAACCATAATCCTTTGCCTGGTTTCCAAATCCACTTGGGTTCCCAAAACCACTGTTCAGGGTGGGTGCACACTGGGGAAAGAGCCCCACGCAGAGCTCACAAGCTAAGCTATGAACACAGGGCCTGAGTCAACACTCACCCCAAAGACCCATAAGGCCATGGTGTCAGAGTTAGAGGTGGCACAGAGAAGCCTTGGAGTTCCACCCAAGGGTCTTGCCACAGGTGCAGTGAGTCTTTACACATACCTTGTAATTTCCTAGTCTAGGAATGTATAATTTGGATAAATAAACATGACGGCTGACAGAGCCTCCCTCTTAATTCCCTGGGATGAGGAATAGGAATCACTATGGCGGGAGGTGCCAGCCCCTCAAGTCACCTTATTGCTCACAATATCACATGTCAGGTCAACTAGCAGAGACTCATCCTTAAAGACTTAAAGGAGGTCCGGTGTTGGTGTTGGTGGGAGACAGAGGCAGGCGAATCTCTGAGTTCAAGATCAGCCTGGTCTACAGAGCAAGTTCTAGTAGAGCCAAGGCTGCACAGAGAAACCCTGTCTTGAAAAACAAAACAAAAAAGACTTAAGAGATACAGGAGTGGAGTACCCTATTACACTGCCCAGGCCTGGGTCCTAGGCAGACAAGATGGACTATTGCCATCCTGGGAACTACTGCAAACATCAGCAAAAGCAGTTGTGGATACAGAAAGACGTGCTGACGTTACTAGAGAATCACAATGTCTGATACATGCTGAGCTGATGAAATGCTTTTCCATCTGTCTGGAAAAAGGATCAGAAAGAGTTCTCCTCCAGCCACAACAGACCGCAGTACACGTTCAAACAGGACATGTTTAAAATTAGTGTCAAAGTACCTATGGTAGACAGGGACGTCTGGCTGTCTGCATGGTCCCGAGAGGAGACATACAGGGAAGGACTTGCCCCTACATCTGCTAAACTATTTCTCATAGTGCAAAATAGGAAATAGTTTAGGCTTAACAAGTTAAGAGGCAAAAAGTCAAGGAAGGAAGGGAGATTCTCAGATTGGAATTCTACAGTTACTGATGGCGGGTGTCTGTAATCACAGCACTTGGGAGATTGTGAGGGTTGGAAGTTCAAGGTTGGCCTGGGCTTCATGGTAGCACTTTACCATCCTAGCTACACCCTAGGTCCTTTTTTTTTTTTTTGACAAGAGCTAACTGTAGCCAACTAAGTAGACCAGGTTAGTCTTCAACTCCAGGTGGTCCTTCCACCTCAGCCTGCTGAATACTGTAATTCTGGCAGAACAGGCATGGACCACCACAGTAAGAACAGTTCATAAAGCAAGGAGTTCTACTGCCTGCAAGGTGGAGTCAGAAGACTCAGGAGTTCAGAACCACCACTGTTACATAGTGAGTTCAATGTCAGCCACTGTTACATAGTAAGTTCAATGTCAGCCCGGGCAAATGAAATCCTATCTCAAAAGGAAAAGCAGAGTAAACTGGGGAGATGGCTCAGCAGTTAAAGAGTATTGGCTGCTCTCCCAGAGATCCTGAGTTCAATTCCCAGCCACCACATGGTGGCTTACAATCATCTGTCATGGAATCTAATGCCCACTTCTGGTGTGTCTGAAGAGAGCAACAGCGTACTCACATTAAATAAATAAATAAATAAATAAATAAATCTTTAAACAAATAAAATAAAAAGCAAACAACTGAGGAAGTTTACTCAGGAAGTAAACAACTGAGAAGCCTCAGGAAGTTCCTGAAACTGACCAAATGTACAAGTCCCCTCTAACCAGTAAGGAAATTTTTTTTGTTTTTGTTTTTGTTTTTCGAGACAGGGTTTTTCTGTATATCCCTGGCTGTCCTGGAACTCACTTTGTAGACCAGGCTGGCCTCGAACTCAGAAATCTGTCTGCCTCTGCCTCCCCAGTGCTGGGATTAAAGGCATGTGCTACCACACCCAGCTCCAGTAAGGAAATTTAAGGAGACACAGACCAGCTGAGGGTGGAAGAGGCTATCCTGCTAAGCTGCCTAGAAGACAGCTCTGACCTGTTGAGTTGTCTCCAAGTTGTTCAGTGAATTTCAGGGTCCCAGCTCTCATGAGTCATCGTACTTGGATGGGTTTTCAGAGATGCAGCTACCCTTGGAATCCTCTCTGCTCCTATAAGTGTCCCCTTAACCTAAACTCTGGTAAATAACCCCAATAAACCCATGGGTTCACCAAATTGGACTTTAGTGGTATTATCACTTTGTCCCTCGTCTGGAATGAATAGACATTGTGTCACATTTTTTCTTAGAAAAAAGTTAACTGGAACGGGGCAATATAGCTTAGTTGGTAGAGTGCTTACCTAATATGCACAGAGCCCTAGCTTCAGTCCCCACCATCCCATAAAACAGACATAGTGGTATACACTTATAATCTCAGTACTAGGAAGAATGAGGCAGGAGGATCAAAAGCTGAAGGTCATACTTGACTGTATATGGAGTGTGAGCCTAACCTGGGATACAAGAGAGTCTGTCTCAAAAGAAAAAAAAAGTTATATTTTTTAAAGATTTTTTTTTGTTGTTTTGTTTTTTGAGACAGGGTTTCTCTGTATAGCCCTGGCTGTCCTAGAACTCACTTTGAAGACCAGGCTGGCCTTGAACTCAGAAATCCGCCTGCCTCTGCCTCCCAAGTGCTAGGATTAAAGGCGTGTGCCACCATGCCCGGCTCAAAGATTTTTTTTTTATATGAGTACATTGCAGCTGTCTTCAGACACACATTAGAAGAGGGCATCAGATCCCATTGCAGATGGTTGTGAGCCACCATGTGGTTGCTGGAATTGAACTCAGGCCTTCTGGAAGAGAGTCGGTGCTCTTAACCACTAAGCCATCTCTCCAGCACTTCCTCCTCCAAAGTTTTAAATAAAAATAAAATTACAGTGTTGGGAACAAGCAAAAAAAAAACCAAAAAAACCTTATTCTAAGTACTACCATTTCATTTTCAGAAACTAAATTCAAGGTCCCAGGCCCTAGGGGAGCCAGGGACTTCCCTACAGCGGAACAGCTTCTGTTATAAACAATTGTCTGCGTCCAGACATCTCAGGGACAACTTCTCCATCTTGCTGGCAAGGTCAAACAAGTTCATGTTCCCAGGCCTAGGAACAAATGCCTATCTCACTTCTCTAAATGTTTTGTCTGTTAGCCGGTAAAGAATATAGAAATTAGCCAGACGTGGTGGCGCACACCTTTAATCCCAGCACTCAGGAGGCAGAGGCAGGCAGATTTCTGAGTTCGAGGCCAGCCTGGTCTACAAAGTGAGTTCCAGGACAGTTAGGGCTATAAAGAGAAACCCTGTCTCGAAAAACCAAAAAAAAAAAAAAAAAAAAGAATATAGAAATTGCTGTTATCTAAACTAAGGTGTGTAAGTTATAATAATACATAAGCAATTGCCTGTTATGCCCTAATTAACCACATGCAGCAGACCCACTCCTTTGTCCCCCTCATCACTCTGAGCTCCAGACCTAACGTCTAGGAGAATGAATTAAGGACCTTGAAGCCTTGGATTCAGCCCAACAAGCTCCAACGGGTATTCCCTTGCTTAACCCATATTGTCAAAATACAATTGGATAACACTGTAGCTCTCCCCAGTTCCACCCCACCCCCACCCCCGGCTTCGTGTTCCCATTCTTTAAAAATGCAATGCAGCTTCCCCTCCCGGACACAGTTCAGATCCTCGACTGGCCACCTCCCTGAATGCTCAGGAAATAAAGCTCTCATGTTAAAGCTTCCATATCTGAAATGAGTTTTCTTGGCTTCTACCCTGAACCCAACAACAGGACTAGGGGTGTATCTCCATGGTGAGGCACTTTGCATACAAAGTGTGAAGCCCTGGCTCCAGTCCCTAGCACCACCGCTGCTTCTTGGCCGTGTTTGGGTCTTCCTATCTGCAGGCCAAAAGAAAAAGTCAGTGACTATCAGAGGTTACTGAAGTGGAAGTTCTTGGTTTCTTTGGAAACTCGGTTGTGCCATGGGATGTTTTTCTGGAAGCTGTCTTGTGAGAGGATGTGTTCGGCTGAAGCAGACACCTGAGAGGGTGTTTGGCTGAAGCAGATACTTGTGAGGGTGTGAGATGTTTGAAAGTGTATAAGTAGAACCACACAGATGTTCTTGCAGTGTTTTACGCCTTGCAACGTTTCGCTGGTCTTTGCTGGTCTTCGTCTCGTAGCGAGAAAAGCACCAATGAGCTTCTCGTGGTATCCCCGCTGACACTTGTCCTTTCTGCTGACTCATACCAATTTTGCAGAACCTTGCAGTTTCTGTTGGACTGAACCGCTGCCCCTGACTCATGTTTGGTGTTTGCTATTGGACTGGACTGCTGTTATCCTGACAACCAAGAGTGGAATCGCCCCCCAAAGCACTATTTCTAAACAGGTCCACAGCCCCCATTTCCTATAAGCCTTCTGCTTCCCCTTCCTCTGGTCAGTGGGCTAGAAGGGAGGTTGAAGCAGTCTAGAACCCTAAGTAAAGTAGGTTTAGAAACAGCTACGCCTACTGGTTACTGTCCCTACTTTCCATGAGGGAAAGCCTCATGTCAGGGACAAGAAGGATCGTGTCTAGGACTCAGGGACCTGTGGGGGTGGGCGGCTCTGTGCTTCTGGTCTCATAATAAACATAAGTAGAGAATTCAAACAACCTGGCCTGACAAAGGAGGTAAAGCAAGGTGAGGATTTTGGTTGTCCCACCAGGAAGACAAGGTGAGCCAGTCGGGGCGGGGCTGTCATGGAGGAGAATGCAGAGTATAGAGGAGGGACATCGCAAGAATCATCCAGGGTTCTGGATTGGCAGGCACAGCCTATACCATTCTCCACCATTTGTCCTCTGGTTACCTTTGGTTTTTGTTTGTTTTGTGAGACAAGGTCTCACTGTATGGCTCTGGCTGGCCTAGAACTTGCTACATAGACCAGGCTGACCTCCACCTCAAGATCTACCTGCCTCTGCCTTCCAAGTGGTGGGATTAAAGTTATTTACCACCATACCCAAGAAGTAATTACATTTATTTATGTGTACATGTATGTGTGTGTGTGTGTGTATATATACATGTGTACACATATGTCACAACATGCATGAGGTCTGATTGTCTTCTCTGTGAGTGTGAATATGTATATGCGTGATGTGTGTGTGTATACGCAGGTGTCTGCACCCGTTCATGTGCTCAGAGACCAGAGGAGGAATCTATGTGTCCCCCTTTATAGTCTCTGCCTTATGTCTATGAGACACAGCTTCTCAGTAAACCTTGAACTAGGCTCATAGCCCAAAAGCCCCAGCAAGCATCCTGTTGTCTCCACTCTCCATGGTGCTGGGAATTCAGGTACTCAGGCTTGCACATGAAGCTCTCACCCACTGAACCATCTCTCTGTTGGTCTACTTTTGAGGTTGCTTTTTGCTTGAGATAAGGTCTGGCTGTAGAGCCCAAACAGGCCTTGAACTCTGGATCTACCTATTTCTGCCTCCAAGTGCTGAAATTACAGCTCTGTACTACTGTAGAACATTTTTTTTCTTTAAGATACCATTGCCAGTTGGTAGGGGGTGGAGGGAGGGGGTGGAGGGGGTGGGGCGGGGCGGTGCATGCCTTTATCCCACTACTTGACAGACAGAAACAGTCAAATCTTTGTAGATTTGAGGCCAGCCTGATTTATATACTGAGTTCCAAGTCAGCCACAGTTTCAAAAAGAGACCGATAAAAGCAACCCTGCATGTTTACTGTGTAGCGCTATAAACTGTAAGTAGACAACTTTCCCTCCTACAAGATTTATAGCTAAGAATTGCCTTGGCTCTCACAGTCACTTTAAACTTGAACTTTTCTGTTTGTTTGTTTGTTTGTTTGTTTGTTTGTTTTTTGAGGCAGGTCTCTCTGTGTAGCTCTGGCTGTTCTGGAACTCACTACGTAGACCAGACTGACCTTGAACTCAGAGATCCTCCTGCCTCTTACTCAATTACTGGGATTAAAGGTGTATGCCACTCCAACTTGGAGGAGTATTACAACTGTTTAAGATTTGGGGGCTTCTTAGAGATATACTGAACACATAAACTAACTGATCCAAGCTTTTTTGGAACCATGAGTGGATTATTATACTTTAGAGATGAAGACTCACCCCCAAAGGCTCGTAAGTTATGAACTCAGTGTAGTGGCAGACCACTGTGTAGCCTCTTTGTCTCAAACCTCTACATTAGTTTCCAGTTACTTATCCACTCCCTAAGACTATTTCCTGGGGATGTCTCCAAGATGGCCTACTTATTCCTATTCCAGGCTTAGAAGAGTTTGATCTAAGCCAGATGGCAACTCTCCCCACTTTATCTGTTTAACTAGGGCACAGGGACAGAGACCTCCCGGCAGGTAGGTTCAGGAAAGGGAGCCTTATCAGCTTCTAAGACCTGGTTCAAACTCAGCACTACCCCCAGCTCTTAGACCCCTAGATCACTGAACCTGTCTGAGTCTCCGTTTCACCACCTGCAAATGTACAGATCATCACCTGGCACCTCACAGTCATGGGTCATATGCATTTATATTTAATGCAAAGTCATTGGCGTGTCATCCAATAGCAATCAATCTTCTTTCCGCAGCTCTGTTCCCAAACAGTAAACACACACACACACACACACACACACACACTCACACACACAGACACTCATACACAGGCATATACACACACTCATACATACACACACACACACTCATACACAGGCATACACACACACACTCATACACAGGCATACACACACACATACTCATACACAGGCATACACACACACACTCATACACACACACTCATACACAGGCATATACACACACACTCATACACACACACTCATACACAGGCATACACACACACACTCATACACACACACATACCTACACACACACACACACACATTCATACACAGGCATATACACACACTCATACATACACACACAGACACTCATACACAGGCATACACACACACACTCATACACAGGCATACACACACACTCATACATACACACACACACACACACACACTCATACACAGGCATACACACACACTCATACATACACACACATTCATACACAGGCACACACACACACACACACACCATGATCCCTAAGGAACACAACTGAGACAGGGCAGATATCTCACAAGTTCTTTATTTCCCACATTGGCACATACATCAATACAAAGGCTGACTAGCTACAAGACTATGAAGCGCTGCAGAAGCAGGGCAGGCGCTGAGGCCACAGCTCTGTGTGAGCACGGATGTGGAGGAAGGCAGAACTCTAGAAGGAAACTCACAGGCCACAGGACACAGAGACAGCACTGGGCAGAGGGACACAACCCTCACGCAGATACACTTTACGTCACACACAGTAATAGAAACGGAGAAGGGTAAAAAAGAGCGAAAAGGACCAGGTTCAAAAAGCCAACCAGGACTGGGGAAGTCCCTTTACGTGAGAGGTTCAAGGGATAGAGAGGACCCCCCCCCCCCCAATAACTGCCTACCCTAGGGACACGCCCACTCACACCCATCTCAGAGCTGGATCTGGTAGCCAGCCAATCTGCCCAGTTTGCTTCCACCCCTGGGGTTCCAGCAGCCACAGCTTTGGCCCCAGTTTCAGAATGAGGGACCGGGGTTCTTTCAGCCTGTCCTACAAGAGGAGACAGGTCTACCAGGACAGGAGAGGGAGAACTTCTGGCAGACATGGGGGGGGCGGGGGGTAGGGTCCTGTTTCAGAGGAAAGAAAGGAAGGGTGGGACTTGGCCAGGCAGCAGAAGGAGGGGGTCTCAAGCTGTCTGTGGGGCTTCTTCCGGCTGCTGGGAAACAGCAAGCCCGGGAAGAGAAGGGGGTGGATGGGAGTCAGGAGCCAGACCACCCTCAAACCCAGTCGGCCCTGACAGAGGAGACGACAGAAAACCACCACTGGCCCTCACTCAGGTCCCCCGTGGTCAGCCACGGAAGTGCTGACCCAGCTTACAACCTGCGCCATCTTACTGTGCCGCAGCCAGGGATGTTCCACCCATTGGTGCACCCCAAAACGGGGGTGGGGGCATCAGAACGACTGAAGGAGGCTGCCAAAACTTCAGGTGGAACGCAAAGATGGGAGCAGGAGGTGCGGACAGCAGTGAGACCAGGCCAGGGGTTCAGAACTCATAGACACGGGCTCAGATCTGCTCCTAGTATGACCTTGGCCAAGTCATCTCAGATCTCTGAACTTCGGGTTCCTCTTCTAATAAATGGTGCACAATCACATGTACCCACCCACAGGGCCATGAAGACGAAAGGAGCTAACACAAAAGAAGATCCGATGCTAAGTCATCTGATTTCCCAGACAGCTCCTCAGAGGGAGTGCCGGAAAGGCCTGCCCTCAGAGCACG
The DNA here is from genome assembly GCF_000001635.26 of Mus musculus. Classification (NCBI taxonomy): domain Eukaryota; kingdom Metazoa; phylum Chordata; class Mammalia; order Rodentia; family Muridae; genus Mus; species Mus musculus. Next base: position 100,348,570 of record NC_000077.6, read on the forward strand.
TAGCTCCCCAAAGCTGGGGTTTCTAGATGGGCTGAGGGAACCCTGACCCGCCCCTACCACCCTGCAGGAGCCCCACACTCACCCGGGGGAATGGTCCAACTGTGGCCCTTGCTGGCAGAGGCCTTCGTTCCAGGCCTAGGTGGCCCCAGAAGGCCCCTCTTCCTCCCTGGCACTGGGAGAGTGAGTGGCCCTGTCCTCCTCCAGCCTCTGAGAGTCCTGGGTCGGCACTCTGGGCTGCTGCTCCAGGATCCCGCCCCCCATGTTTGTTTGCTGCTGCGGGGTTGGGGAGTCTTGGTGGGTAGAGGAATTCGGGATGAAGGATAGGGCAGAGATAGGAAGTTGAGGTACAAAGGTGTGTATAGCCCAACCCTGATTCCCAGTTCAGCCCCCCAAGGAAGAAGGTGGACGGACAGCTGGACTTGTAAGCAGATTTTGCATAAATAAACACTGAGGCAGCAGTTCTAGCCAAGGGGGACTGGAGGCAACTATGTAAATAGTATGTAAATCGTATGCAAAGTCCATGCAAATCAGCACACTGGGTGGGACCTAGTTAAGGTAAGCGATCACTGGGGAGGGGGTGGATGTTCACCTACTCTCACCTCTCATATGGTTGATGATCGAAAGCTTGTCCCACTGGCAGGAGGGTGTCCTCTGCGGGAACACTCACCTTTTGGGACCACCTTCTGCTTCTGCTGCCGCTTAGAGTGGGCGTCCTGCCAGTTGGACAGTTGCTGGAGGACATACTTCATGTCCAGGTGGGAAGGGCCCAGGCCACTGGCCTCCAGGGCGGAGACCACCACATTCATCCTTGTGGTCTCGTCCACCTCCGGTTCCACCTCCTCCCAGGCCTCGGTCTCCTCAGACGCCTGCTCGTTCTCTTCTGCCTGCCCATCCTCAGCTGTCCCCACCTCTTCGATGGCCCCCAGCTCCTCCTCAGGAACCAACTCCTCTGGAGCCTCAAAATCTTCAGGTGGCTTGAGATCTTGAGCCGGTGGGGGTGGCATCGCCCTCTGCTCCTTCTTCCGCCCCTCCCTGCAGTGAGTGTCACGTCTAGGCAAGGAGACAGTGACGTCTTTCCACACGGGCCACCCCAACACTTCACTCCACACACCCTGATAGTCCCCCACCTCAGCTGTCCCAGCTAGGAGTGAGGGAAGAGGGCATCATTGTGGAGGCTTCCAAAATGCCAGCCCACGCCCCCAGCAGGAGGAATGAGGGTTATCAATACCAAGGAGGTTCCTTCCTCTTCACTCCCACCCTTCAGCCTAGAGCAGAGCAACTGGGATATCTCATCCCAGAGCCAGTTGTCATAGAAATAAATCCATTATAGTAAGGCTCAGATGGGTCAGATGGCTTGCCCAAAGAACCCAAAGCAGCCAAACTGGGACTGGGTCCCAGGGCTATTCACCTTCATCTCCAGCCACATTGAGTAAAAAGCCACCTAGAAGGTGAGATCTGAATGGAGAGGGCACAGCCATTCCCAAAACAACCAGCAGATGAGCAGCCGCCCCCCCCAAAAAACACAGATTTCTCAGCGTTTTTCCGCTTACAGAACCAGCAACAAGGGGTTGTCTGGCGGCTGAAATGTGAAGACAGATGATGGGGGGTGGGGACCTTAGCCAGGTCACCCCACGTTTGATGTCTCCCCCCCACCAACCATCTCATTAAATCCTTAACAGAGATCAGGACCTTCGGAACACTGAGGAAACTCAAACTGCAAATTCCTTGGGCCATAAACATTGAAAACTCACAGGGAGCACAGGCATGGTGGCACCTGTCCTGGGAAGGCAGAGGCAGGCAGATCTCTAAGTTCGGGGCCAGCCTGGTCTACAGAGTGAGTTCCAGGACAGCCAGGGCTACACAGAGAAATCCAGCCTCAAAAAGGAGAAGGCTGGTGAGATGGCTCAGCAGGTAAGAGCACTGACTGCTCTTCCAGAGGTCCTGAGTTCAAATCCCAGCAACCACATGGTGGCTCACAACCACCCGTAATGAGATCTGACGCCCTCTTCTGGTGTGTCTGAAGACAGCTACAGTGTACTTATGTATAATAATAAATAAATCTTTGGGCCAGAACAAGCAGGGTCTACCAGAGCGAGCAGGGTTGACCAGAGTGGGCAGAGGTCCTAAATTCAATTCCCAACAACAAGATGAAGGCTCACAAATATCTGTACAGCTGCAGTGTGTACTCATATACGTAAAATAAAGAAATAAATCTTTAAAAAAAAAAAGAAGGAAGAGAAGAAGATGGGGAGGGGGAGGAAGAGGAAGAGGAAGAGGAGGGGAGGAGGAGGATGGGGAGGAGAGGAGAAGGAGGAAAGGAGGGGAGGAGGGAGGGGAGGAGGAGGAAGGAAGGAAGGAAGGAAGGAAGGAAGGAAGGAAGGAAGGAAGGAAGGAAGGAAGAAAGAAAGGAAGGAAGAGAAAGAAAAAAGTCTCAGGTGGAAATGACTGATCCCCATGCAGAGTCCGCAGAGCTAGGCAGTGTGAGCGAGGCAGGATAAGGAGGCAGGAAGGATGCCTGAACATTAGGAGGTCAGAACATTAGTGTCAACCATTCTCCACTCAGAAAAGGTAGTTGGCACTGGGTGGACCAAAGTGAGCATGGCTGAACCAGGCAAGCCTGAGGATCCCAGCTACACACACCTCTCCATGAAATACGCAGGGTCAGTGATGAACTTCCTCAGAGATGTTCGGAGCTCCTCAGCCAGTGTCTCTGGGAAACTTGGAAGTGCATCCTACAGCAAAGAGGGGAGACATTCCACCCCAACACTCAGAAGAAATAATCTGAAGGCAGAAATCAGCCAGCAGGGCTGAAACCCAGGGCACACCGAGGTAAAAAGAGCACCCTCACCAGAGGCACACTGTATCCATAGTGGGTGACAGAGCCTGCGGGCATGGAGGAGCGCTGGCGATGACTCTTCCCATCCTCCTGGCGGTCACGAGGCCTGCTCCCATAATCCTGCATGTAGGAGCCAGCTCGCAGGCTCTGCTAGGACCAGGGGTTTCCAGTCAGGCACTCTGCCTGCTCTTGCTTTAGGCACAAGCAACGACCCCAGCTCCAGACCCAAACAGTGCGATTCTGGGTGACCCTGGCCAAGATCCTGATCTCTACCCTCTCCAGACCTCAAACGAGCTGATATCTGCTGGACCGTGGGCCAGTCAGGGTGGAGGGCAGTAAGGCTCTGCCTGCAACTTGCTTGTCTTCTTTGGAGAGCCAAGTTGTCCCTCCGGGGGGCCTGCATTCCAGATCTTTGCCTAGGAATCATAGAACCTCACCTCCGAGTGGATCCCCTTCTCTGAGGCCAGCATCTGCTGCAGTTTCTCTGTCTGGGCCCCATACTGTAAAAAAAACCATGAGGTGTGAGACACACCCCCCCAAGGCCTCCCACTCCTGCACCTCCTACCCCACCAGTCTTCCCATATCAGAGTCTCTGACAGTCACAAGGAACAGGAGTCATAAAGTGGGGGTCATGCAGCCTGGTTTTGGGAGTGTGTAGGATTCTCTCTGGGTGGACTTGGTTAGGGACGTGGCTGGGCAGGATGAACAGCTCTCCCGTCATCTCTGCCAACTCTGATGCCTACACAGGGAAGGGCTTTGGGCCTGACAGAGCAGCTTACAGACTGACAACGCTGTTGTAGCTTGGTGATCTCGGCCTGCAGCTGAGTGATCTCTTTCTGCTGCCTCTCATAGCCTTCCAGCCTCAACACCAGCACTTCCGATAGCTCTGCCATCTGCTGGCTGGCTTCAGCTATAGGACAAGCACAGATCAGCCTGGCTCTGAGTCTCGGTCCCGTCACCCCCACAGAGGTCCCTCTGGACTTTGGCATTCTTCCCCCAGGTCTTCTTTTTGGAGAATCATTTATTGACACAGAGCAGGGGACTGGAGAATGTCTTGGTAAGACCTGATCCCTTGTCCACACCAGGCACTCTCAACCCCAATAGAATGAGGTACAATGGAGCCAGTGTCAAGGGAAGAGAAGAGGAAAGGGTCCCAGAGGTGGAGCATGTGACCAACTCAGTGCTGCAGAATCTGGGAAGGGCTCTGGAAGGAGCCTCTGGCTATGGAAGCCCCACCACACCGAGAAGGAAGATGCAGGGAATGGGCAGGGGGGAGGGGGAGGGGCAGGGCAGTGAGCAGAGACCAGATCGCAGAGATGGGGGAAGGGGTTGCCGTTATCCTTGGACCAATGGGAAGCCATTTTGGAATTTTTGTCACAGAAACTCATCCTGGCTGGGTAAAAAGGGACCTGGATGGGTAGAGAGACCCCATTATATATTATGAGGTGTCCTGGGCTAGAGACACTGAGACTTGCCAGCTGTGGCTTGCAGGGGAAAGAAGGACAGAGATGAGATTTGGAAAGAGCATAAGCCAGATGCTATATATCCCTTTGAATCTGCATCTCAGTGGGTAGGCTTGAGGTCCTCAGGGACTGACGAAGGCTAACTTGGTGCTAGGCACAGCCTAGAATCAGTGTGTGACTGTGAACTGTCTCAGCCCTAAGTGCCCAGGCTCTGGCAGCTCCTGGCTTCCTCCCTGCCATCCTGTCCACCCTGCCAGCTTGGACTGTTCCAAATAATAGACAGACCCTAATGGCCTCTATGTGTTCTGCAGTGCTCTACCCTTCCTGGGCGCGTGCTCTCCCCGCCTGTCCCCCCTCTCTCCAGAGTCCCACATTAGGTGGTCTTCAACACCTGACCCTCCTGTCTCTGACTCCTGAGTGCTGAGGTTCCAGGTGAGCTTCCACCACGCTCAACAATGGTTCTCAAAACCCTGAGAAGATGAGGAGCAGGCCGTGGCTATCAGTCCTCATTCTAAAGATGAAGGTTCAGGGAAACCAAGGAATCTGTCTGGGCTACCACAGCGGCCAAGTCCCAGAGCCAGGACCTCAGCTCTGCTCTCCAGGCTCCAAACCCTTAGCTCATCCTCTCATCTCTTGGGACAGTGCCCTCCTCTGAATTAACGGTGTCACACGTACAGAACTGCTCCACACATTCCAGAATGAGCATCTGCTCTTCGTCCTCCAGGTTGTCAAGGTGGGAGGCCTGGAGGAAGGGAAAAAGGAAGGGGTGAGGCTGTCACCATCCCCTGCCCAAGGGCGCGCCCTCCTCACTGTCCTCACCTCCTCTCGCAGGTGGTCGTTCTCTTCCTCCAGAAGCCTGAGCTTCTGCTGCAGGGTTTCCAGCTGTGGGCAGCGGTGCGCTGTCTCAGCCTTAGGGTGTCTGGCAGGGGGGGGAGGGCGATGATGAGAGTCAGACTGTAAGGGCTGGAGGATCCCAGTCCCCAAGGCTTCCCCAGCAATGACAGTGTCAGCAGGCCCATGCCCATTTATAAACGAGCAACTGAGGCTCAGAGAACGGATGATCCCGGGCACAAAGGCCGAACACGTACGGCTTGGGGGCACCATAGGGGTGGTCGTGCTGCTGGTCTTGATCCCTCTGTCCTTCTCGTTCCTCCTCTTCGCCCTCTTCCTCGTCTTCCTCGTCTTCCTCATCATCATCGTCATCAGAGTCTGAGTAGAGCTGAAGAAGGTCATCTCGCAGGTTCACCTGCTTCCGGAGATGTAAAATCTAGGGCAGGGGAGAGAAGCCACGGAAAGATGAGCACAAGGGGGCAGAACGGGTGCTAGTCTGGGGAGGGGACACACGGAACTCTCCCTGGTCCTTAGGAACCCAGATACCTCCTCCCTGGCTGAGCCCAGCATGGTTTCCAGCTTATTATTCTCCTCCATCAAGACACTGTTCTGTTTCACCAGGGACTGGCCGATCCGGGCGGCTGTGTTCAGGTCCCGTTCTTTCTGCAAAAGAAGAGCCAACCATTCCAATTCCTTCGAAGTTTCCGGGACCTCCCAAACAGGAGGGAGAAACCAGGGCTAGGTCACAAGAAGACTATCTCTCCAGCACCCAGTCATCCAAGTACCAAAGACTATTAACCATCTCCTGGGTCTGATAAGATCAGTCCAGATTGGTCCTCTGTAATCTACTTGCCTTCCAGGAAAGGGGCCTTCAAGTTGGCTCCCAGGCAAGAAGAAAACAGACAAAAGCCCGAAGTCCTGTAGGGCAGAGTTAAAATGAGGGCTGGCCTGAGTGAGGAAGGCGGTACCCACCTCTTCCAGCAAATACAACATCACTTTGACATCATCTTCGGTGATCTTCTTCGTGGGTGGTGGATTAGGACACAACGCTGCAGGAGGAAAGGCCCAAGTGGGTCAGGGAAAGGAGCCGAGGCTGCCCATAGACCACTACACCCCTCACAACAAAGATTGTGAGACTGCACTCCATCTGGCCCTAACACCCTCTCCACAGCTCCGGATCTCCCCACTCCTGCTTTCTCAGGAGGGGCCTGGATGCTGTAAAGGCAAAACCATCCTCTGGGCTCAGGAACTGGACTCTCAAGACCCCTGGGTCTCTGGGCCCCTCGAGATAAGAAGTCAGGGAAAATACTGGGCTCATCATGCCCACCCCCAATCGGCATCTTAGCCATCACTGGAGTCTCCTCGATCATAAAAACAAATGCAGTCACCCATCCTAAACCTGTTGCTTGTCACAGGAGGGCCAAGTAGACTTCTTCAGCACCCAGAAGCGGGCACCTGAGCCTAAAATTGCCCCCGCCCAGAAGAGGAGGGACAGAAGCCCAGTGCCCCGCCCACTCCTCCCTCTTCATTCCAGCTTCGGAAAAGTACGACCCAGACCCCCTGAGGACAAGTAGTGGTCAAAGGCTCCCCTACACACACACCTCTACCCACCCACGCAGGCTGGTTCCTGCGGGCTAGCGCAGGCTCAAAGCGCACCCGCAGCCCCCGCCCCTCTGCTGGCACTGCGGTAGACGGGGAGGGGGCACTGAGAGTGCGCAGATCTGCCACAGCAACAGGCGCGAAGAGGCGGGCGGAGAGCGCGAGAGAGCTCTGGACCTGACGCACCCACAATAATCGGGAAACCGGAAAAGGGGGGGGGGGAGATGGGGAAAGAGAAACCAAACCGGCACCGCAGACTGTGGTCTCGCGGGGGTGGTGGAAAGGTGGAACTAAGAGCCACAAGGGGGCGGGGCGCCTGAGTCGGTGCACCCCCTCCTACCTGGAGATGCCCAAATAGTGCCCAATGCGGGATCCCCGAGACTCAGTTTACCTTCCTGCAGCTCTCGAATAAACGCCGCACGCTCAGGGCCGGACACGCCGGGCCTCCGGCCGATGTACGCGGCTGGTGTCTTCCAGATTCCCTCGGCCTTTCCAGTGCCCAGGCCAGTGGCCCGGGGACCGTAAGGCCCCTGGAATACGTAGCGGGTCCATGGTGCGTCCGAATCACCAATGATCATGGACCGACAAAAGCTTCCTGTCTTGGTTCGGGATCCTGATTTTTGTCCGGACCCGGTTCCCTGCGCTGGAGCAGGTTTGGGCTCCGCCGAGGGCTCCGGAGCGGGACCAACTGCAGGCTGGGTCGTGGGGGTGCCTGCTGCTGGGTCCCCCGACCCTGTCCCGTCTCCCGCACCGCTCTGCACCTGCTCTTTCGGGCGCATCTTGACTCCGCAGTCCGCTGCCGCAGCCGGGGCTTTATAACCTGTGCTCGGAGCGGGCTCCACTGGGCTGTACCACGCGTGGCGCTAGGGGTGACCGTTGATCAGTTAGTGGTGCCGAGGACTCAGGATCCTGCAAGAAAGCAGCCAGTGGTGACGAGATAGGAAGTAAATAAAAGAAGAAGAAAGAAAGAGATGAACTAGTGCCTAGCTTATTCCGTGGGGTCGAGTCCACGGTGATGGATTTCTCTTCCCTTCCATCTTCTGAGAATGGTTCTGTCCAAAGCCGCCGCTTCCCTGGACTTGAGTAGAGGGACCCGTAGCTTCTGCCTAGAAACAACCCCCCCTTCAGCCCCCCGCGCGCGCTCCCGCCACCCCAGCTTCCAGGGGCTTTCTGTGTTGCCCTACCCAACATTGTGTACAGACCGAGGTGACCTGAGAATCGAGGCAGTACGCCTGTGCCTTCCCAGGTAGACTAAGCGAGAAATCCAAACTCCGGTATGGCTTTCAACGTGTTGCGTGTCATCCACAGGTCCCTCTCACTCTCGCGCTCGCCCCTGGACGTCTTCCATCTTAGTGCGTTCACTCGTTCTTTATTTCCAACCCTAATTCTCAAGCCCTACAGTCCAAGCAAGCACCTGTTCTGTTCTTCAAACATTCCAAAAAGAACATCTTCGGAGGGGATCCTGCTTAAATGTTTCGCTGTGACGACTCTTCAAGATCCCCGTGTACACACACACACACACACACACACACACACACACACACACACCAAAACATCCGTTATCCCAGGGTCTGAACTGATCGATGTCGGTCTCCACGACTTTACCCGTGCTCTTCAGCTCATGGACGGACGTATGCTCCCCAGAAAAATGGCTACTTTGGAAGCTGGCTCTCAGTCCTGAATGAACTGGTTTAAGGGGTGGGAGCTAGGGAGGGCAGTAGCCATTTCTGTGCTTTTAGACTGGGAGACAGGCTAAAGGGAGATGGATGACTCATGGACTCAAGTCTCAAAATCGTTCTTGATGTTCTCCATTCTCCACCATCCTCCAGTGGACAAGGCTATTGACTTTACGTTTTTTAAAATATTTATTTATTTATTTTTTATATCTGGTGTATGAAGGTGTCCATGTCAACATCAGTTGTTGTCCGTCCCTTGCCACCTTATTTTTTGAGACAAGGTTCCTCACTGAATCTGGAGTTCAGCACTTTGACTAGACTGTCTGGCCAGCGATTCCCCAAGACATCCACTTAACTCCACCCTACCCCTCAGCCCCGGGGTTTACAGACAGGTGCCACCATACCAGACCTTCATGTGGATGCTAGGGATCCAAACACAAGCCTTTATGTTTACACGCAGACCGAGACAGTTTACACATGCGCACACACATGTATGTATGTATGTATGTATGTATACACACACACAGACATACAGTTTTATTTGTGCATATGAGTGTTTTGCTTGCTTGTATATCTGGGCACCACTACCATGCCTGTTTTCCACAGAGGCCAGAAGAGGGCATCGGATCCCCTGGACCTGGAATTACAGATGGCTGTGAACTGGGAGCAGAACCCTGAAAGAGCAGCCTATGTTCTCACCCACTGAGCCATCTCTCCAATCCCCAACACGCCCCAATTTTGTTTTGCTTTTGAAAGAGGGTCTCACTCTGTAGTCCAGGCTAGCTTAAAATTCACTATGTTGCCTAGGCTGGCCTCAATTCTCTTGCTTCAGACTTTCTTGAGCTGGAATTACAAGTCACACCCAGCTTGAATTTGCCTTTTAAATACCCCTCAAACATAGCTAGTTCCAGGCAGCCAAGGTTACAGAGCAAGACCAGACCTCTAAAAGAAAACCTTAAGTTCTTTTTTTTCTTTTTCTTTTTCTTTCTCTTTTTCTTTTTCTTTTTTCTTTTTTTCTTTTTTTAGTTTTTTGAGACAGGGTTTCTCTGTATAGCCCTGGCTGTCCTGGAACTCATTTTGTAGACCAGGCTGGCCTCAAGCTCAGAAATCTGCCTGCCTCTGCCTTCCAAGTGCTGGGATCAAAGGCGTGCACCACCACCGCCCAGCATTAAGTGCTTTTCAAATGTTCGCATTCTGTACCAATGGTCTATTTTGCAAGCAGAGTGTTCCTCCCTTCTTCTCAGATTGTTGTGCTAGCCAGCCTCTCCCTATACCCCAACACACGTCCCACACACCTGTCTTACACCATCCTGGGTCCAGGTACATTCTAGCTTCTGGCCAGAGGTGTACATGTACTGTACATCCACATTGCTGTACAGGTCCAAACATGCACACACACACACACACACACACACACACACACACACACACACACACACACACCCATACATGCACACACACAAATACACACATTAGAATAGGTACTCAATATGTGTGTTGGATGAATACACACCAGGCATGCATGCGATGCACAGCCCTTCATCCACACATTTATCTAAGCTAAAGAACTCTGGCACCACTTCTTCCCAGCATCCTTGTCTGAGCTATAGACAGGGCTGATTCTCAAGGTCTTTGCCTAGCAAAGCATCTCCTAACGCATTCAAGGTCAGGTTTCCACACAGTCCAGACCAATAAAGACAACCCAGAAAGAATCAATGTGCCCTTCCATCAGTACCCACCCTGTCAAGAGGCACTGCCATTCCACTATGACTTTCTACCACAGGTGGTAATGTACGTCTGCAATCCCAGCCCCTGGGAGTGAGGTGGAAGGATCATGAGTTCAAGGCCAGCCTGGGCTCCGTGGCAGATTTGAAGCCAACCTGGATTATGTAGAACATTTGAGGCCAGCTCGGGCTACATGAGAAGGTGCCTTAAAGCCCTTCCCCTGAAAACATTTCCCTTTATTTCTGTTCATTTATTCATTCATTCAACAAACACATCGAGTACCTATTCTAATGTGTGTGCTTGTGCATTTGTGTGTGTGCATGTTTGTACATGAACAGCAATGTATGTGTGCAACACATCTCTGGCCAGAAGCTGGAGGAAAACTCTCGTGCTTTTCACCTTACTCCTTTGACACAGATGTCTCAATGAACCCGGAACTTAGAATGTTTCAGCTTGGCTGGCTGGCCAGCAAGCCCCCAGGGAATTCTCTCTTATCCCTCTCCCTCCCCTCCCCTCCTCCCTCTCTCCCCCTGAGCCCCATTCCCCCAACACCAGGGTTACAGGCTCTTGAAGCTTTCCCCACGGATACTGTCAATCCAGACTCAGCGCCACCCCCACCCCCCCAACAACCAGAGCAGTCGCTGAGAGCCTTGAGAGATTTACGTCCTGATACACAGAGAGAAGAAGGGTGGGGAAAAGTGAAAATGGAGAGACTGGACCTGGTATAAGCTTTTGAAACCTCAAAGCCCACTCCCAGTGACACACCTCTTCCAACAAGGCCACAGCTCCCAATCTTTTCCAAACCGTTCACAAACTATTTGCGAGCAAGTATTCAAACCTACGAGCCCACTAGAGGACATTCTCATTCAAACCAACACGAGGTACATGGCATTACACCTGGCTAACCCTAAGACAGCTCTACAAAGCTGTGGAGAGTTGAATCAGGCCAGGGTCACTACAGAGAAGGTAAAACACATAAACTTTGCCTTTTGTTATGGCCAGAGACATTATCCATCTTAGTTTTTGGTGGACTTGGTGCCTTTTTAACCTCACTCCTCTAACTTATCTTTCGATCATTATTCACCCCTAAGAAACATTTATTAAGCATTATGACAGGCATTTGGGACACACTGGTGAACAAAGAGACTAGATCTCTGCTGTCTTAGGGATCATGTGCCAGAGGGGAGCTACAAACAGGAGCAAAGAACTGAAAGCCAGAGGTTCAGCTCAGTGGCAGGCACTCGTAAGCAATCCCAGCACTCCAGAGGCAGAGGCAGGGAGATCAAAAACTAAAGCAGCCTGGGCTATGAGTGAAAGGATGGGTACCCACTCAGGACCCCTAAGACCAAGTTCTCAGCACAAAGGAGATTTCTCTTCCTCAGAGGGACAAGGGACAAGGAATAAGAGACAAAGATAGAGGATGAGGGAGAAGGGGAAGGGAACAAGGGAGAAAGGAAAGGGGAATTTAACCGGGAGGATGGACAAATGACTGCCTCTGAATACAGAGGAGACTGATGTGGTCCATAAGAAAATGATAATTTGGGGCTGGAGAGATGGCTCAGTTGTTAAGAACATTGACTGCTCTTCCTGAGTTCAAATCCCAGCAACCACATAGTGGTTCACAACCATCTGTAATAGGATCCGATGCCCTCTGCTGGTGTGTCTGAGAGACAGCGACAGTGTACTTCCGTACACTTTTGACGGCTGGACTTCACACTTTGATAGCTGGGCCTTGGTAGTCAACCTCAGAAAGAGGAAGTGGACAAATAAGGGGACAGACCTCAGTGGCTAGCTTTCGGGATGCCATCTAACTGTTTTAGCAAGGTGGATAGAATATAAGAGAGAAGGGCAGGGCCTGCGAGAGCCATGCTTGCACGCTATGCCTGGCTAGAGTTCCTTCACTGAGTGATACTTGTCTCCGGGAAAACAAAAAGGAGATGGAGCAGGGGAGCTGGAGGGATCCTGTGCAGGGCGTGGGGGGAGACTGTGAGGAGAGCTTTGGAGGCCTCTGAGGACGGGGCTGGAGAATGTATGATTCTTCCTGGGGAGACATAGACAAATGTCTGCTCTCTCCAGAGATGACACCAGGGACCAGTGCGTTGACTGGGGACATTAAGTTATTAACACAAGTAGTAACACACACACTTTTAATCCCAGAATTCGGGAGGCAGAAGCAGAACCTCTGGTAGAGAAGACTAGTTCTCTAAACTGATGATCCATCTCACTAATCCCCCTCAAACTTTTTTTTTTTTTTTTTTGCTTGACACCTCTATCTTTAATCTGCTTCTCCATAGTACTTTAAATTGTGGGGCATGAATAAAAACAGGACTGAGGGCGAGTGGGAGCAATGGCTGTGTGACACCTTTAAACTCACGCTGACTCCCCTTCCCCGCTCAGGGTTTTGCACAAACTCTCCTAAGCACAGGTCTCTCCCGTGTAAAGCAGGCTTAATTTAAGCTAATGCTTAGCAGGACTGCGGTTCACCACTCAGCACAGCGCTTGTTCTGCACAGCGCTTGTTCTAAGTTAAGCTCCTCAACAATGTTACCTGCTACAAACAATAGGGGGCGCATGCCTTTAACCCCAGCTTCACAGCTAATCTGGTCTATAGTAAGTCCCAGGCCAGCCAGAGCCACACAGCATGGCCCTAAGGACTCAACAAAATAAAACGCTCCCCGCCCCCGCCCCGCCCCCGCCCCCAACGAAATGGCACCTGTCAGTATGCTAAACTTGAAAGTGACAAAGCACCAACATCATTACCCAGGCTATTTCATATCCTCCTGGGAGACGGTGGGACCCTTCCACACTCTGCCTTATCACCAAGGCTGACCCAAGTGTCACTTCTCACCATTCCAAAGACGCCGCCTACCCCCGGGGTAGAAAGACAGGCACAGGCACATGGTTTAGAGAAACGTTGTTGTTGTTGTTGTTGTTTAATGGTAAAGCTCAGTAGACTCCAGCACCAGGACTGGCATGGAGTCAAAGCAGCAGGGACGGCTGGGTGACCCCAGGGAGCCTCACATGGCGAAGAGGATGAGGAAGGTGACCATCAAACAGAAGAGTCCCATGGCCTCAGACAGGGCAAACCCCAGAATGGCATAGGAGAAGAGCTGCTGCTTGAGAGATGGGTTCCTGGCATAGCCAATAATCAAGCTACCAAACACTGTGCCAATGCCAGCTCCTGATCCAGCCACACCAACTGTGGCGGCCCCAGCACCAATGAACTTGGCTGCTGTGTCGATGTCCCGGGAAATGACACTGGTCTGGAATTCCCGTCGGGCCACCTGGAGAGGGGAGCTGCTGCAGGAAGGCTGCTTAGATGGGGCCTCTGGTCTGCTCAGGAGGGAGGCAGACACAGGCCTGATTAGACCCCTGGTACAGGAGCGAATCAGAGCTGGAGAAATGAGCAGTGCCTTGGTGGTCTGCATTTTTCAATCTCCCAGCTTTAGCCCTTGGTCTCCCCCTCAAACTTTTAATCCCCCTGCCTCAACCTTCAAAGGAGCTGCGGTCACAGACATAGACTGCCTTTCCCCCACAGTATACATGTTTTCATTGTCAGCAAAAAATTTAGGAGACACAGCTTCGGTGTTTACTGTGGACAGTGAAGGAGGAGAGAGGCCCCCTTTTGACATCTGCCCAGCCCATCTCTCATGAGGCCATAGCTTCAGGGCTCTGCCAAAGGTTCCTCCTTCCAGGCAGTCTCTCTGTACCTGGGCCCTTGCAGCCTACACCGAGCCCAGAACAAGGCACACAGTAGGAGCTCATTGAATGTGCGTTAGACATCACCTTGCCCGTGTAGAAGCAGTCTCGAGGCCCCTGGGAAATCTGAGTAAAAAGGGAAAAGAAACAAAGATAATAATGTTGGAGAATCCTCTAGGTCAGAGTATTAGAATCATGCAATTCTGGATGTGGCCACCAGAGGGTAGTGTTGGCTCACATTCGGCCTCACCCCGGTCCTGCTCATTGACCAAGGTGAAAAAGGATGGAGAAGCAATTATCTTCTCTGTAAGTCATTATTGTGGCCTCTTCAGGGCCCAGCACTGCCAGGAGAGCCAGAGGGGACTATGATCCTGCTCACTCCCTGTTATAGAGACATCCTGAGGGGTCTTGTGCTGTCTCTCCCAGGGTGTCTTCCCCGACCCTTGATGGGCCAAAGAGGAACCAGGGAGACAGAAACCTTCACACCTAGTTACCTCCACCCATGAATTTAGGGGCACATTTTCTCTAATTCCCAGCCTTGGGTAGCCCACACCTAGTTTAGTTCCCTCTCCCTGCCTCCTCTCCTGGCCTAATTCTGGAAAAGGTCACCAGTAGGGGTTGCCCCCCCAGCACTCTCTGAATGACCAAGGACTGGGATTGGATGAGATCTCCTCCTGCCTATTCCCTTGATGACTTCCGCAGGCCTAGGGCTGCTCGATCTCTTGGATCCTGTCACCCAGGCAGATGGCCACTGCACACCCTGCCCCACCCCCCACTCCAATCCAGCACCAGCATAAACCCTTCCTCCTCTTCACGGGATGGAATTCCAGGGGACCAGGCTTTTCCTACTCGTCAGCATTCTTCCCCTTTCCTTTATGCCTCCTCTCCAAAAATCCAATCAAATTCTTTGGGCTCAAGAGTCCCTAGGTGGAGTTCAGGCAATGCAGTCAGAGCACCTACGCGAGTGGCTGGCTGTGTCTTGCGCTCCCTGCTGGCTATATCCGGGAAGGGCAAGATGCAAGGATCTGGAGAGCAAGCGCTACGGAACGGAGAGGTCCTGGAGGAAGGACTCCTGGAGAAAGGAGTCCTGGAGGCAGAAGGACCAGGGTCTCAGGAGGAATGCTTTCTCCGCTCCCAACACCTGTGCTCCCTACCACCTCTCTGGTTCTTGCACTGGGAACCTCGCAGAGGCTTGTGAGCTTTACCTACTCCCGCTCTGAGCCTTCATCCCCTACCCCGACTCCTTGTTTAACACTTGGGCGCGCACCATCCACAAGGGAAGATAATCCAGTCTCCCCATTTCACCAACGACGAGGACACGTCTGTTTTGTTTACTTTTGTGTCCTTTGGACTATAATTAGGCACCCAATAAATTTTGCTGGATGAATCTAAGGATAGACTCTGGGTGTGAGTGCATGGTGGTGTGTGCATCGGTGCCTACGGAGCCAGACGGCCCCAGTGCCCTCGGGAGCTGGAAGGCCTCGATCTCCTGGAACTGAGGTTAAAGAAAATTGTGAGCTACCCTGTGGGTGCTGGGAATAGAATCCGGGGCTTCTGGAAGACCACCCATTGCTTTTTTTGAAGGAGGGGGCTGCCAAACCACTTTATTCCAAGACTTGGGGAAGGGCTGACGAAGTTCCAGGCCTCTGATGTTCTCTGAGAGGCAGATCTTCTCTAAAAGCAGCCAGCACTTTTAACTGCTGAGCCATCTCTCCCGGTCTCT